>NC_063201.1:31615511-31675511 GCF_017589495.1 Alosa alosa | reverse complement strand
ACAAGGTGATATTTCTCCGTTGCCTAGCACGAAAGGTCATCGCCTGATGTAGACGAGGACTTGTGGTCAGATCTGAACAGAAGGCAGGATCCATAATCCCCCCCACCCCTTTACTTTTGTGTTGTTGCTACATTTTGGATTTGTTTAGAGTACATTAACTTACAGTATTGCATTGATAACTGTGATTCTATTTGTCTTTATTTCTGTAAGAATGTTTGTTTTTTGTAAAAACTTTTGTTGCAAAAAATGTCAACTGATTACTGCAGAAATTCTACTTTTGAGTTTCACAGAAGAATAAATTACAATAAAAATAGAAACACAAAGTCTGCAGTGTTTTATATAAAACACATCAGTGTGTCGCTGTTGTTTTAAAAGAGTAATGGTGCATGTGTGCATGTGTTGGAATAATTACATTTTTAAAAAGGATTGTTGAATTTTTATTTTGGCATAGATGTGAGTTGTTTATCTCTAAGTGCTATGTCTCATTTGGCTATGTGTAGAGTTTTGACATCATGAGCCAAATTCTGTAAAAAATGTGTAAGCAATAGGCAAAAACTGTAATAAAATGTATCCATGACTTTGACTAAACATGTAGCCAACCAAAACTGTGGGTCATCCATGCCATTTAATCCACGTCATTTGCAGTGTTTTCTGAAATGTAGGGAACTTAAATTACTGGCAAAACTAGCTGAATTAACTGAATAATGGGTAGTGGGTTTCTGCTGAGTTGATGAAATGTGTAAAGCACAAGTGGACAGGAGGGACCAGGAGGGAAGACTACAGACAAGAGCTCAGAGTAACTTGTGGGAGATGCTTTGGGAAGAGCCAGTGGTCCCAGAGTGTAGAGGAGATTTCATCTGCTTCATTACCCCAAGTAAAACACATGAGTTGTCCTCCTTCCCCCCTTTGTGTGTTGATCTCTGATTAATTCATTTGATTATTCTCTCAAATACATCACACCAGGGTTTGATTAAATAAAAAATGGAGAGCTATTGTCTTTCATGCATATGCTTTATCAGAGCGTCATGTGTAGACCGGGCTCATTTGTCATGGTTGTTAGGAGAAATAAAGAGTGTTACACTTATCTGCCCTCCAAAGGGTAGAGAGGGAAGATTAGTTTGCTGTCTCTCGTCTTCCCTGTTCATCTGCTTTGCCCCCTTCCCTGTTGCACATGTCTGTTATCATATTTATGTGCTTTAATATGGTTTCATGTTCTTGTTCCTGGTTAACCTTGATCATCTAATCTATTACATGACTACTCTTCCCAGCAAAGAGACTGTAGTCATTAGGCCTGTGTTTGATTGATGGTGGTGTAATCTCATGTGCCATTTGTCACCATCTGCCTGTGTTTCCCTTAATGAGGGCCTATATGATGGGCACACTGATCAGAGGATGCACCTGTGTGTGTGTGTGTGTGTGTGTGTGTGTGTGTGTGTGTGTGTGTGTGTGTGTGTGTGTGTGTGTGTGTGTGTTTGTGTAGGGGGGTATGTTGTGCATGTGTGCATGTGTGTATACGCCTGTGCTTATGTGCATGTGTAAGATACTTCCCTATCAATCTACACCCATGATACTCTCCACATCACCATGGTGACTGGTGAAGAAGAGTCTATTTACATATGTATGGGCAAATCATGATATTAGACTGCTAGAGACAGTCTGGCACTAGCCCTCTCCAATCTCCAAACAGAATATAGCCCTACAGCCTCCCCAGCTCTTTCCACTCTTCCTCACTTTTTAAAGTATATTTTTGGGCTTTTGCTTTTTATTTGGGTTGGACAGTGAAGACTGACAGTAAGTGAGTGGGAGAGAGAGAGATGGGGTGGGATTGGAATATGACTGCAGGTGGGATTCAAACCTGGGTCCCCATGGGCTCTGGTGGCACTGCTGGCCAGTACATGATATGGGCGCTGTAGCCTGTTGGGCCAAAGCGCCCACACACCCCCCCCACCCCCTTAAGCTCTTTAATAACCGCATCAATCCTCTTTTAACATTATACAAACATGTCTAAAGTCACAAAACTGATCTAGAGACATACCACCCAGCATTAGAAAATATGCTTTATTAGAAAGATGCAACTGTTCTGCATTGCATAACCTCATCAGTGAAAGCATCTCAGCAAAGCATTTCACCTTCATCACATTCTACACTATATAATCCTTGGGAGAGAGGCAGTGGGGTTGGGTTTTGGGCTAACACAGATGGAATGGGTGGGGGGTGCAGCAGAGCATCATGGGCCATGTGGAGGACTCCTGCAGGTGGCCGTCTCATTGCTCTCATTGCCTGATACTTCCCTTAGTGGCATAACATTGTTTTCATTGCATTCACACATCTCATCACACTCACAAGGGCCACGGAGGAGAGCACGCCCCAATGCAACAGCTGAGGGGAGAAGCCAAAGAAGAGAGAGGGAGAACAGGAAAAGAAGAGAGAGGGAGAACAGGAAAAGAAGAGAGAGGGAGGACAGGAAAAGAAGAGAGAGGGAGGACAGGAAAAGAAGAGAGAGGGAGAACAGGAAAAGAAGAGAGAGGGAGAACAGGAAAAGAAGATGAAGAAAAGGGAGAAGGATGAAGTTGAAATAAGGGATGAGGAGGATAAACAACAATCCCAAATACATTCACTTGTGTAGGCATGTGTAGAAGTGGTGTGTGTGTGTGTGTGTGTGTGTGTGTGTGTGTGTGTGTCTGCAAGGGTGCACAGGAGTGTGTGTAAAAGTGTTCAAAGGCTCCCACGAGAGAGAGAGAGAGAGAGAGAGAGAGAGAGAGAGAGAGAGAGAGAGAGAGAGAGAGAGAGAGAGAGGAAGTTTCCAGCTGACTGCTGTTCCCATGGTTTAGCCTGCAGGAGTGGAAGCAGGTCTGAGCAATAAACTCAGGCTTTGTCAGGCAGTAAAGCCCAGTCAGGTCCCCCATTTGGATTCAAGGGTGTCTCTGTCACCTCTCCCTGCACTGCACTAATCACAGCCTCACTCGTTTTAATTGCAGCGATTTGGGGAATGTGCACCAGAAGTCCTCCTTATCCCTGCCCTGGTTTCACCTCCTTTATCCATCTGAAACACCTCCCCTATCTCTCCCTCCCTCTCTCACTCTCTCTCTCACACTCTTTCTCTCTCTCATTCAACTGCATATTCATTCTGTCTTCATAAATTCATAGAAGAGAAGAGACGTGAACACAGAAACAGAAACATGGAACCAGCAAATATGCTCACTGTGCATGCTGTGTCTTATATGGTGGTCCAGCTGGGAGCATAATGTATTTGATGTATACACTAGTGCAGATGGGAGTATAATGTATTTGATGTATACACTAGTGCAGATGGGAGTATAATGTATTTGATTTATACACTAGTGCAGCTGGGAGTATAATGTATTTGGTGTATACACTGATATAGTGTGTAGTGTGTCTGTAGTGAGTCAATGCTTTGTTTGACATGCACACAGGATATGTATAGTATGCATTGTGCATATGTTCTGTGTAAGATGTTTATTGTTTGTTGTGTGAATTTGTGTTATATTTAATGGACCAGCAGACAATGGCCTAATAACTCTCTTCAAAGTGCCTATCAGCCCCATAATGGAGATAAACTCATGAATCGCAGCCCCTCAAATGGAAGATTTGGAATGTCCGGCTGCGTTCCTTTTTGGTGGACTTTAGGGTCAGTACCCCAGTGAGAGGGGTGAGGGGAGATTTATTAAGCAGCTTCTCGTCTCTAAAAGATGAATAAAAGAGTGACCTATGAGGAGTCATCCCAGTCTCCTAACCCTAAACCTAATCCGCTTTTAAAACCAAAAGCGCTCCTGCATTCACCACGTCTGGGGACTGCCTACTCTGTTCCACACTTGCCATTTCCCTGCTTTCACTGCCTTGCCACTATTCTCTCTCGCCCTGCCTTTCTCTAGTTTCTCCTTTTCACCTTTATTCTTTTCTGTCCACTCTTTCCCTCCGAGTCTTTTCTTTGACTCTCTCTCTCTCCTACTCCCTATCAGCAATGGAAGGATAGAGAAAAATATTCACTCAGCAGCACAATGGAACAGATGAGAGGCACACACACACACACACACACACAAACAAACATCATTCATTTTTTTATTATTCTGCTTGTGTGTCTGTCATGTTTGTGTCTGGTTTGTGACATACCACTGTGACACATAAATGACTCTGTTTCTGTTTGTGCATGTTCGTGTGTGTGCGTTGTGAGTGTGTACGGCTAACTGTTTGCTGCGAGTGTGTCCAAAAGCATGTGCCTGTGTTGCATATGCATAAGCATGTTGGTGTCCTGGCCCTTGGGAGCCGTGAGAGGGATCAGCACAGCGTGAGTTTGCCTCCGACAGGGCCCGGGGCAAGAGGAGAGCTGCTCAAATCCCCCACCAGTAAATGACTCCCGCTGTGACCCAGAGCAAGTCACTTAACCCCACTCCTGTTTGCTCAACGCTAGCTCACGCTCCACGCTTACGGCTCCACCCGGACCAAACCATTTAGCTGTGACTGACAAACCTGCTGCCACTCCGCCAGCCGCCTGCGCTAGTGCCGCTGACTTGATAGAGCCCTCGACAGAGTGAGAAGCATTACGTGTGAAGCATTACGTGTAAATGCTTTGAGTGCTCAATTGAGTAGAAAAGTGCTGTATAAATGCTGACAATTTAATACTCACTCTCTCCATTTCAAAAGTCAATGAATGTCTCTTCAGGTGCGTATACTCAGTCTGCCATGTCTCAGATTTGACCAGATTCAGATCATTGATATGATCAAGAAAAAGTAGGCTTATAAAATGTCTACAGTTAGAGATTAGATATTTGAAAAACAGAAAATATGACAATGTTTTTTTTATTTTGATAATTGAAGATGCAATACATTGTGTTGAGCCTATATTATATTGACACTTAGCTGTGTTTGCCTGTGTTGATGGGGCAATATTTCACATGTTGACAGCAGGAGAGGAGCGCAGCTCAACTGCTATTTATGGGTGTCTTTTCTGAGAGCTGCTTGGGAGGCTGCATTGTGTGAGATCTTCTCCCTTCAAAGAGCAAAGAGGGCAACATGGACACTGTAGCAAAGCTTCCCCCCATACTCCCACCCACAGTAGGACTGTTTAAAGGGCTTGCTTTATTATTGGTCCATGGGCTCAAGTCTTCTGTCAGCCAAACAGAGAGAGGGGGGGCAGAGAGAGAGAGAGAGAGAGAGAGAGAGAGAGAGAGAGAGAGAGAGAGTGCTTTACTGGACAGCTGTTCAGGACTAGCCTTACTTTTCATATGGATATGTATGTTAATAGCAGCCAATGGAGTTGATATGAAGAGGCTGCAGCGCTAGCCCCCGTCTTCAGCCGCTCCTCAGCGCCCCTCTCCTCCAGCACGCCTCTAAAGAGCCCCACAAAAGGAGCAGTAGAGGGGGCAGCACCGGCCCAACTCAGCTTTTTGTGCCCTGAATTAGTTCTGCAAGCAATGAAAGTGATCTTTTCTCTTCTTTTCTGCGTGACAGGGGAAGTCTGCCGATGACTTGCAGAGCTCATTAGCACAAGAAGTCTGGGGACAGATAATTGACTGATCCAAATCCTTACACACACATATGAACACACACATAGTCCAACCTAGCTAAACTGTGTAACTGTATTTTTTGAATATAATATTAGAATGAGTAAACATTACTAATATTACATAACTTTATATCACTGAGTTGAATTCATATAGTCCACAGTCAGGCAGCTCTTTCTAATTAAATTGTTTCACTTAGACAATAAACTCACCATGTTTGAAATGAGTATGATGCTATGATGAGTATATCAAACATATCTATATTTATTAACACATACTGTGCAAGATTATAATTGAATGGCTGTGAACATAGCACATGGAAATAAATTGAAATTGTAGAATGCAATCTGCTCTTATAATAAGCTGGTGTTTCTTTTCAACATGAGCATTTCATGAAACTGGTATGGTGTACAGGATGCTCCTTTGCTGGTGTTGCGGGGAAACCCAGAGTCTGTATAGTACACATGCACCCAGCACCAGACGCCTGCTATCTACATAATGGCTGCCTAACTGCCATTGTTAAATCGAGTGGAAAATGCTGTTTTAATTTTCATGTTAATTGTAATGGACAAATTGTTAATATATTCTGGACACAGAGTGGAACCATTAAATGGGATTTGGGTCTAAAACATGTAGAAATTGTTTGGTGAAAAACTGACAAAGGAAGTTATGTTTGAAATATTCATTTGTTCATGAGTGAATTGAATGGGTTGTGTTTTAAGTCCATGATACATTTCTGAAACAGTCTATCAAAATAGCAAGGGATAAAAACTAACGAGACAGTGTTACATGTTTTCTTCTTATAGATCATTGTTTAGTGTGAATTTCCAGAGTTTAATTCACTTAAAGGTAATTCCATTAAAAATGAGAATGAGAAGTTAGTATGTGTGCGTGTGTGTGTGTGCGGGGGACTTCTCACCCAACCACAATCTATTTTATCAGCAAAAGAATTTTGTCAAGCAGCTAAACAGGCTATTCTCCATGGTCCCTTCCCTCACTGGCCTGAACTATAGAAATTAGCCCTACGTCTCCCAGCTCTCACACATGGATACACACGCTTGCATGGACACAAGAAAAATTTCTTTTCTTCTGTCAGCATTCCTGGCCAACAATGGCTAGATTAGTGGACGCGAGGGCCCCTGGTGGGGCAGCCATTGAGAGGCAGAAAGAGGCCCGGCAGGAACAGCTGGTAGGGGTTAATGGCGCCTGAACCTCTCTCCTGGAGCTCTTTCTCTATTGTGTGTTCCACTCATGGGAAGGAGGGAGGCTGCTGACAGCTTCTGGGGTGTGAGGCAGCCTCGGAACAGCAAAGGGGTCACCCCCCAAATGTGTGTGTGTGTGTGTGTGTGTGTGTCGGGAGGGCGGGGGTTGAATGAGGGTGGCAGGATGGGGGCTATAGAGGAACCCCAAAAGCTCCACAGACTCCATTAGCATCTGTGGATCCTCACCATGTAACAGTGATGCTGAGTGAACAGAGGAAGAGCACTGTATATGCACCCTGTGTGTGTGTGTGTGTGTGTGTGTGTCAGAACGAACGCGAGAGAAGAAATTAAGAGAGAAAATGAGACGTTGGATAAAGTCAGTTAGGATGTTTAATATTTCTCCCCTAAATCAGATACTCTATCATGACATTGTTATCCAGGGGCACTTATATGCACTTACACAGTCTTTTCATTCTGATTATGGTAATTTAACCTGCTTGTACATTTTATTTTACATTAATTCAGAATTGAATGCAATATTTGATAAAGGTTCATGAATGAATCAAAACATTAATGAACAAACAGACATATACAAATTCTACTTTGCATAATGCATACGTAATGAGAAGCAAAGGTAAATATAGCCAGGAAATGTTGTCATTATCCTGTTTTGCATATGTTTATATCCTATCTCCCTCTCTCTCTCCCTCTGTGTGTGTGTGTGTGTGTTTATGCCTGCCGCTGACCTGTTGCTTCTATGTGACTTGTTGCTCCTATTGCCTGTGTGTGTATGTGTGTGTGTGTTCGAGAGAGAGAGAGAGAGGAGAGAGGATGCGTGTGTGAGAGTGTGTCTGTGAGCATATAATCCCCCAGCGCGCGGTGCGCTCATTAGTGCTCTGATTATGATGGTGCTGCTGCGGTGTAATGTTTAATGGAAGCTGACACCTGATTCACCCCGCTCCCAAATCCCCTCAGGCAGATTGAGATGTTGGTGTGCTCTGATATGAAGAGATGGACGATGAAAGCACAGAAGCAGTGGGGGCTCCAGCCCTCTGCCATGCTCCATGACTGTAGTGGGGGCTCCATTACTGTAGTGGTCCAAACACATTTCCCCTCCTGATTTATTACATTTACAACAACGTTCCGCGTCTGCCATTTTCTTTGTTGCAGCTCTTCTCTCCATTCATCTCTTTTAAGTCATTTCTTTTCCTATTCACAGACATCACGCTTTATTTACGTACCTGTCCTCTGCTGCTCACCACTGGCTCACAAGCTCTTTGACTCCTGCCCTCTTGTTGTGCCTGCTCTGTTCAAAGCCCTTGCTTCCCTTCTCATAAGACTTTATACATTCATTAATTCTTCATTTCAGAAGAGAAATTGATAAACTAATTGATTTGTAGATAGAGATAGATAGATAGATAGATAGATAGATAGATACTTTATTGATCCCCAGGGGAAATTCAAAGTCTCAGTAGCATACAGACAACACACACACATTCACTAACAGCAGAAAAAGTAATTAAAGTATATAATATAAAAACACAACTAGGACAGTAGAAGATAAAGAATATACTAAATATACTAAAATACAAATTATACTAACTAACACTTAATCTAAATCAATTCTAAAAAACAGTATCCACATAGTGGTGATTAATCAATCAAGAGGCACTTGCAATGACTGAGGCAGGGACTGAGCCTGTGATTCTCTGTGCATAGTAAGGTAAGGTAAGGTATGTATGGCTTGCTCTGTCAGTCACTCACTTTTACAAATGACATTTTCGAGTTCCCCATGTTCCAGTGGGAGAGATGACTCAGGAAGTACCCCTCCATCTTCCTTACTCAATCAGAAACTATGGCCGCGTTGACACTCCCCCTGCAAAACACACACACACACACACACACACTTTAAAAAAAGTCCTGAACCCTCAACTGGTCCTCTTCTTACACTAACTCATACACAAACCCTTCTCTCAGCGATAAGAGGCGTATTGTGGTGTCGTCACCAACACCCCCCCCCCCGCCCACCCCATCCTAGTAAACATTTCATTTCCTCACACTGTCAGCGCTCTCTTTGTTCAACACTTGTTGGCAGGGCCCTAATCTGAAACACAAACTCTTTGCGCAGATTAAGCATCTCATCTTTCCTCCACAAGCATGTCCTCCTGCTTCTCCCCATTGGCCCTCTCAGCACCCTCCTCTGCTACTGTCACTCGGCCTCTGTCCCCACTGTTTACCAAAGTCATTTCCTTTCACTGCAGCCTTTAACCTACAGCTCAGGCTAAGGGCCCATGTGTGTAATCTACATGGAAGTAGGCACTGAGATCAGGTTATGAGGTAAATCAGGTCATTATTTTGTCAGTTCAGTTAGTGTGGTTAATTATTTCATGATGATAAAATCATTGATGTCATTTGAGAAGCATACATTTTTGAGTTATGAGTCAAGTAATTTTGAGGACCAATGAGCCCACACTGTTCTCTAAGTCTCTTCATGACGGTGGTTGCTTGTTCTGACGAGTTCCTAAATGGCTGTGGCACCTGTGATATGATTCTGTATATATACGTCAGGCAAAATAACATCTGTAAAGAGGTGATGACCACAGCAGGTTGGTCCCACTGAATCATCCAAGACACTGGTGCCAGCAGTACATCTCCTTTCACTCTCCCTTTAAAGTGATATGTTGAACACATGTTTTCACATGTTAATCATGCCAATTATACAGTTCATCTCTAAAATGCAAGGTGATGGGTGCTATTTAATGGATTTGAAGGATGACAATATCACAACTGCAAACATGACTATAAATACAAGTGTTCAAGTGAATAATTTCCTTTGTGCCATCCAGTGTTCTGGTGTTTTTTATATACATTTATATAAATGTTTTTATATACATATACAGTATATATATATATATATATATATATATTAAGATTACATTACATTTAGCAGACACTTCTTGACCAAAGTGACTTACATATGTCAGCTATATTACAAGGGATCACATTGTCCCCGGAGCAACTTGGGGTTAAGTGCCTTGCTCAACTTGACAACTTTCAGACTACTGCACGCTAGCCCAGTTCCTTAACCACTACACTACCACCACCCTATATATATATATATATATATATTTGTCAATCAGAGCATTTTCATATTTGCGCTATCCTTCTAATCTGTGCAGCATTTCTCTTTTAGTGTGTGGACGACTGAGTCTTAACCACAAAATATAAACGTTACTATTTTCCCAAACAGTGTGGGCATAGTGTGAAGTTATAGATTAGTTGTCATGCTTGGCGCTCTTATTGATGGCAGAAGAATGTGAAAGTAGCTGGTGACCTGGATGTAAAGATCACAATTTATTGCACAGAATCAGTTGAACAATTTTATCAAAAGCCTATTCCGTGCTGACATTTTTTCCCTCATAAATCAGGCGGCAGAAAGCTATCAGCGGGAGCTAGTGGGAGATAGATGAGCAGGGGGAGAGGTCAGCACTGATTTTTCACTGGACAGGCCCGTCACTGGCCCAGGACCTTTCTTGCTTTTATGAATTGGTCTTTTACTCGCTCACTAGTGTTTTTAATTTGTTTCACTCAGTTCAATAAAAAAGAATGAGGAATTTAGACGCTGCTCTTTAACCCCTAGAGTAGAGTTTAACGTTGAGATTGCCCAGAAAGAAATTTCCACAGTATAGCGTCACTTCTTAAGATATTATACCAGGGTTAGTTACAAATTGGGTCATGTTTCATATGGTCACGAACCATGTTTTAATGTACACTGCAAAAACTGCTTATCTAACAAAATCTAACCAAGTGTTATTAATCTTATATCAAGATAAAAAAAAACTAGTTGGTATTGTTTTCAGTATAAAGAGACTTACCTAGCACTTTCTTGTGAAATCATTTGACTTAATTTAAAAAAAAAATTGACTTATTTTAAGACATCTCATCTTGAAAACAAGCAAATTTGTCTGCCAGTGCGTTAAGCAAATTTGTCCTAAAAACAAGCAAATTTGTCTGCCAGTGCGTTGAGCAAATTTGTCTTGATAAGACTCCTTAAAATAAGTTAAAGTCTTCTTAAATTAAGTCAAAATGATCTTTTGAGAGGGCGCTAGGTAAGTCTTTTCATACTAAAAACAATACCAAATAGATTTTTTAATCTTAATATAAGATCAATAACACTTGGTTAGAATTCATTTTTTGCAGTGTATATGCACATACAAAATAATATTGTGTCAAAAGTAGTCCTGAAAGCAATAGTGCATTTATGGATATCTATAAGATTACAACATTTCGGTTATCATTCCTTTATCCAAATGTCCTTGAGTGCTGCATTGTCTGTTAGCTTTTCTCTCTTGAGAATATGAACAGGATTCATTAATTGAATTAATCTTTTTTATTAGAAGGTCTGAATCTTGAGCCTCTTGCCTTGCTGTATGCATCATTGATTTATTAATTCATTTGTCATCGCTGTCAGCCCTGTGTGGGCACACACCGCCATCCTCTCTGGGCTGATTGAAGGCCTTCATTTGCTATGCACTCATGTAAAGCACTGGCCCTGAGAGCGCCACAGTGACCTTGGCTTTCCTGGTGCACTCATTTCCCCCACACGTCACAAGCAGTTACACCGTGGCATCTGTCACCTCTGATGGTATCACTGTATTGCTGCACCAGTTCAACTGGCCATCACGAGGTTTGCAAGACGAAATGTGACATTCCTATTTAGACCCCGTTTACACGAGCATGTGTATTTTTATAAACAAAGACATTTCCCTACGTTTGAGCCTTTCATTTAGACGCAAACGGAGAATTCGCCCCGTAAAGCGGTTATCCAAAAAAACTCCGGCCAAAGTGTTTTTTTTGGAAAACTTCATTTATGCGTTTGGTTGTAAACTGTGGTAAACGGAGTTTTGGGCAGCCAACGTCACAGTATGCGACAGAAGTACACCAAATGTGCGACCAATGTTTACATTTACATGTTCTCACGTGCGACTTTTCAGGGTTCTGATTGGTTAATGTGAGCTTGAGCTTATCGTTAGACTGCCACTGTGGTTTGGCGTGCTCATGACAGCATGTATGTACACGGGTTCGTGTAAACACATTTAAAAAAAAAAACGGTCTCGTGTGAATGCAGTTTTATTTGCAAACGTAGATGGCCAGATATTCGTTTAGGAAAATACCCTGCTTCGTGTAAACGCAGTCTTAGACAGCGAGTTTAAAAAAAAGCACAAGATTAACTAGTGTTATTCTGGAACTTCTCAGGAAGAGCACCCTTGAATACCTCGTCTTAGTGAAAATGCATGTAAACTTCCCAAGATCAGCTGGCCCAAGTTTTTGTACTTTGACCACTGATTTGTCAGGAAATACCGGCTCAGCTGTTCCTGACACGACAGAGGAGAGAGATTTCATCAGGGCAAGCGTAAACTGAACTTTACTGGATGCTTTGAGGCAGTGATGCAAGTGGAGAGATTTGTGTGTGTGTTCCACGACAGAGACATCCTTCTCTCCATGTGCTGGCTCTGTGAGGGGGCATGACATGGCAGGCACTCCTGTTTCCTCAGCCTGAGGGGGAGAGGGGCGTCTGAAGACTGATTTACTGTCCAGTGCTTTTTTTAAAGGGGATAGAAGTGCAGACTCCTGCGATCACGTCCAAAATTGCAGCACAGATGAGGCCCCTCTCCAAAGCACTACATACCACCTTTAGGAAATGAAAATTGACCTCTTTCTACCACCTTTCCGTCTCTCTCTCTGACTTTCATAAATCAATATAATATATCTTACAAATACAAAGAGAACTCCATCAAGTATATTTTTATCTTCCTACTTTACTATCAGTGATAAACGTACCTACTCAGACTACTCAGTCTGGTATGCCAACCGGTTTCTGCCAGATTTGGGAGACAGTGATCACACAAGACAGGACATGCTGACAAGTCCCTTTCCTGTAATGCTTCATGCTTGCTAACTACCATTTAATTATGTGTACATTTTCTTAACATCTTAAGAACCATGGAGGATCTGCTTCCATTTGTCTTCCTCTGAATTACACCTTTCATTGGTCCAATTTCAGTGATTTTAGATTTGCAAGACCTGACATAGATAATTGTCCTACTTGCACATTTTCTGGAATTCCATTGGACTGAAGTCAGTAATTCTTGACTATTTTTAAGAATGCATCAAACAAAATGACATTACATTTTTAGATCCCCCACAAGTCCCTTAATAAATGTTGTTTCCACCATCCTTTAAAAATCTCTACACTTTCCTCTATCAATTTGTTGTGCTTAGGAGCAAATATGTGTGAAAATAATATGCTTTTATATGTGTATTATGGTTAACTGTTACCACAGAGTCATCATATTCTAAAATAGAATAGCTGTTTTTAATGTTAGGCTACTGGCAATAAGATTGTATCACATGATGGTAGAGTCATACACAATGGTAAAGATGAGATGACGGTAAAAACATTCGATAGGCTAACAGCCATTGTTATCTGAATTGATCTTAAACTTAATTGGAATTTCTTTTAGATATAACTTGTAATGCAATGACACCAAATTCTAGGCATAACATTGCTGTGACAGTGACATTAAACATGTAAATGGAGCCTCTTGGCTTTTGATATTGTTAAGTCATCTGGTAGGTACGGACCTGCAGCGGCTTGTTAGTGCATTCACATTGATCTGCATTTCTTAACTGTTATTTGCACATTTCTTTGGCCCTATACATTCCTTTAAGAGTTCAGACAAACAGTGACAGCAGTGCTCTGCTCTGTTGTTGGTTAGTCCTCAAGCCAATTTTGCGATGAAATAAACACCCAATCAAATCAATCACAGGTTAACAACTGTGTCCTGACAGCCATGTGTGGGCACAGCCCTGTTGATTTGAGTCAATCAAGCAGAAGCCAGCGAGCCCTCTCCTTCAGCCAGCTTCACACGCTCTCCCCTTGGGATGACAGTTAATGGACTAAATGAATTTTCATAAGATACAACGAAAGGCAGTGATTGCAGACAGCACATCCTCCCTTTTTGCCGCAGCAAGTAGCCTCTGCCAGTGTCATGAAAGCCAAACAGCACAAAGTAATCATGTGGCTGTGACCTCAGGTTGTGCAGCAACATCAAACAGACCATCAAGGAAGAAAGAATGGCAGGCCCACATACATGCCGTGAATACCACAAGAATCCATTTTTGTTATTATTTAACCTTACTCTTCCAGTAAGAAAAAAGAAAACAATTAAATGTAAATACATATCTCTTAGAAACAGGTTCCTAGGGATGCATAAAAGCCATAGGCTAACACGTTTAGATGATTCTGTTGTATCTGCCATGACATGTTCACAGCCATGACATGTTCACAGAGCTTGTAAATAGTGATACAAAAACATCTAAACAGAACAAGCTACATTTTGTACCTTCATAGCATCATTGAGTAGACTTGCTTACTTACTTCATGGCGTTTCTCTAAAAAAAAAAAAACAGATTGAAAACTTCATAATTAATCTGATCCTTCATTTGACAATGTTACTTGCAAAACTGAAATGCGTTGACATATTAATGCATGCAAGGTCTCTAATCCCAAGACTGTTCAGGTACTGTTGCATGTGTGAATAAAATCAAGTCAAGAACTTCTATTACCATGTTTGACCAAACAAGACAAGAGGTATAATAAATAATGTAGACAAATACATTGTACAGATTCTTTGTGCATATACACCCTCTCTGTACACCCACTCTTTGGTATAAAGCGAGATTTGTTTGATAACAGCCTGATAGCCTCATTATATTCCATAGTGGACTTGTTCAGTTCCCCTGTGACATGTGAATTTGCTGAGAGGCATAATAATCACTTCAAAGCTCTTGATTTGAAAGCAGACAGATGGACATGAGAATGCAGCAATGGTCTGATTGCATAGATCCCTGATCCTTGATTGTGATTTTGTGTGACCACAAAGTGTTAAATTACGCCCATCCTCCATTTAAGGCGCCAGACCTTTTGATACATGTTGCTTAGCAACAACAAATTTAAGCTTCCTTTGTATGATGAAGTATTTTTTTTTTCTTTTGTAAAATTGTGTTGTACATCTGCATCCCTGGTGATTACTGTGTGCTGGCTGCCAGGAGGTTGGGGTGAGAGGGGGAAGGAGGCCATCATTAGGTTGTGTGGGGCTGGGCAGCACAGGGAAGCAGTCACCAGATCAGAGATGAAAGGGGGTGAGGGATGAATATGCTCCTTAAGAACCGCAGGAAACATCCACTTCTACAGTTAACCACACAACAATATGATTTTTTTCAAAACCCCTCTAACAAAACCGCAAGCATAAACAATTACTTACCTAATACTATTGCAATGCCATTATAGATGAACATAAAACATTCAAACAAACAAAATCTGTATTTGTTTTACTCATGTATCATACAGTTCAGTTTGCAGTTTATTCCTGAAGAATGGAGTAACCCTCAAGCTAAATGAGCTCTCTGCCCTGTAATCAATGACTTCCTTTCACCTTCAACAACGTCAACACAACCTTAGTTAATAAATTAACGCTGCATACATCCTCAATTAAGAACGTTTGAGCACACACAGAGAACAATGAAATCCATTTGTGGGAAATGGACAAAAAAACGCTCATTTTGATTGACAGGAGAATGGAGCTGTTCATCTTGGTTGGTGAGTTGCTATGCTTGATATCAGGATATTCCCAGATCAGTATCTACTATATACAGTGCTTGTGTGTGTGTGTGTGTGTGTGTGTGCATGCATGTGTGTGTGCGTGTGTGTGCGCTTGGGTGTATGTGTGTAATAAAAGTATATTTTTAAGCAGGCTTTGACATGGCATCCCTTTTTAAATGTTGACACCAGTGGCTACGGCAGAATTTTTGCATTGCTGTAGTAGCTAAGCTGTTGCTGTATTGCAGCCCGGTGTTGCTGGTCATTACCGAATAAACCAACCAAAATCGGGCCGTTAAAAATGACTTTGAAATTATGAGTGGAAGGTAGGCCTAGGCCTATACAACTGCAAGCGGGGACATTTAAAAAGGCATTATGCACCCGACAAGATTAATACAACCACAAACTTAATAAACATAACCGGGTCCTTCACTTCATATTAAGATTTCAGGACACCCAGCACAAACTGCAGCCAGCCCGTTATTTCCAATCAGACATGAAGTTTATCTAACATAGCCTATAGGCTAGCCAACACCGCCTATGGGCCTAGGACATGTTCATTTTAGAATATTATGTAAAGACGATAGCAACCCACCCATGAACAAGTCAATCCAGCCAGCCAGCCTCAACATCTGGGATACACACACCCATTGACCAGTGCACATATGGAAATTGCAAATGCAAACACCAACAAACAGCTAATGTACGGGAGGCTACCAACAAGTGATGCAAAACTGCTCAGCTCCCACTGCAAAATAAAAGCAGCAAGTGAATGTCTTACAGTGCACAGGACAGTTCACCCTGAAGTTCAAGTGACATGCGATTCATTGCCTCACTCGACTGACTCCTTGATGATTCCATCTTACGTTCATTGACTATCAGATAACGGTTACATATTATTCTCAGGCTGTATACAATCACACACGTATGGCGATATAATTCCTAAAGTTTTATTTCCTTTAATTCATTCTTCTAAACTTTGTGCATTCATCAACAGGAATGAAGTTCGATTTGTGCTGGTAGCGCGACCACATTTAGAAAGCGATGATAATTGCATGCAGATGAGATGAATAAGACTTTGGCACAGTGTCATATTCAAATATAAAATTATCCCAACACTATCATTATAACATTGTATCACACACTTTTCATTCTTTCATTTCATTCTTTCTTTCAATCTAAAAAAAACCCTCTGGTAGCCTTGGTATTGCTTAGGTGTTGCTAAGCCAAATCTTGGTGTTGCTATAGCAACAGCAAGCAACACCCTAGCGCTGCCCCTGGTTGACCTTTTGGAATGGAAAGACATGAAATACAGCTCGATGGTGTTTTATGCCCCCAGCATTGGTCTTCCAGGCAGCGCTGCCACCGTCAACTTAAAGGCACCTTAAAACCTAACCCTAACATTAACCCAAAATGAAATAGCAACATGGCACTGTTGATTCCAGCTGCTGTGCAATTATTTGATGTGCATTCAAGAAAAGAACTATCATCTCTTTTTCTAAATGTGTCTTTTTCAACGAATTTCAGATTGTGGGTTCAAGTGGCATTTTCAGCAGTTTGAAGAAATCAACAGGCATGGGCCAGGACCTCTCCTCTAGAAAATATGAGATAATGTGAGAGAATACAATCATTGCAGCAAGAATTCCCCAGTAAAAATATTTGTATGAGCAGATTTCAAACAGCAATCTAACTTGTGATCGCTAACTTCTCATATCAGAGGTCTTTGAGTGAAACAACAAAGGGCCAAAGGGGCATTTGTCTGTTGTCCCCTCCTTTGGCAGAGCTGTCATTCACAGGGCATGAAAGAAGTTGGTGGATCTATGAAATAAACATCCCGAAAGTGACTTGGCATAGGAGAAAGACAGATAAGAGACTTTTAAGCACCTCAGAACTGTATAATTAGTCATTGCTTTCTTAGCATCTGAATGGGCACTTAAACTTTGAAAGCTCTTATTGTCTCAAGTCTCCGCTCTCCTCCTCTGCTCTACGCATCCGTTAAGCCCTACCATTGAGCTGGGAATCAAAGGTCCAACATTAAAATTAAGGATAAGAGGCCCTTGCTTTGCAAATCAGCTCTTTTTGTTTCTCCATCACTGCTTTGTTATTTTAATGGGCACTTAAAAGAACAGCACAGATGAGATGACACTAAGCTGGCATCATAAATGGCATCACAGGCCTCTCATATCTGCAACTGATCTCTGCCCCAGACATTACTTATCAATGGATGTCAACAGCAGTATCATAAAAACAGTCTTCCCCTAAATAGAAACAGTGAAAGGAGGTTTATATCAAGTGGCTGGAAGTCAGCTCTTGAGTGCATTTAATGCCCTATCACATTCTATCTATCACATAAGAGTGTCTAAAGTGAACAAGTTGCAGTCATATACATTTAATTTCTGTATCTTATTAGAGAGAGAAAAATGAAATTAAGTATTCAATTTATGCCTGACTTAAGAAATTTGTAACATTTCTTTACACATAGCAAAATTAAGCTTTGCAGATATTTCTCACAGATGTACAACAAAAACTTAAGAACAGCCCAGATAACTTATTAGTCTATAAAATCTGTTCTGAGGAAACTGCTGTCATCAGAAGCTCCTGTGCTGGTGATGGTTTAGTTAATCATCTGTGAAAAATCCACCATGTCTAGGGAGCAATGCTGTTAGGCTTTATTGCGTTACTGCTTCACGACTTCAATAGGCCCTAACACCTCAAAATAAGAGTAAAACATGTGCACATCATGGCGAGGGAGGAGAGCTTTGTCACATCCAACAGAAGGGTGTATAATGACCTCACATTCCCTTACTTCATATGTGTAATGGATCATAATGGGATGGACGCTCAACACCACTAACCAAGTACTTTTTCTGGCTCATGGGGAATCTTCAATTCAGAAACTGACTTTTAGCTACAAGAAGAGAAGAGAAGGGATGCCATGACTATGGTTTAAAGACTTACAACAAAATTCCCACACATTGTTTGTGTAGAAATAAATACTAACTACTGAGAATGATATTAATAATAGAAAACTATTGCTTGGTATAAAATGCAATACAAGTTACATATGGACAGTATGTTTTTGGTTTAATAGCCTGCAACATTATGGAGTTAGGTGCTATGTTCTTCATCATTACTTCAGTTTCATCTTATTTATGTTATGGCTAGATATGATCAGTTTCATGAACAATATCTGTATATTATTACATCAAATTAAAGAGTATATTATCATTTGTACATTAAGACAATCTATAATTCCAGTCAGTCAGGATTGTACATTTTACAGAAAAAGAGGTCAATCTCACTGTGTCACATCTATGTTCACAATGTGGTGAATAAATAAATAATAATACAACTATTTTACTTTTATCACTATCAGCACATTCAGCTAATCCTAATCCTAATTCCTTACCCTCAACAGATTAAAATGGGGGCAAACATGGAATGAAAATGCTATCATTTGAAGGGTTAAAATGTTTAAAAGTGAGATAGACTTCTAAATAGTCTTCTGCTCACCCTCTCATCTGCAGTTCTACTCTGAGGACATAGAGGAGCTTCCTTTAAGAAAAACACCTGGGAGTCCACAGGTATTATCCTGCAAGTAAATTGGACTTGTTCAATTGACAAGCACTATCAAAGCCGTCAGATAATAGTGGAGGCAGTGGGGGGTTGGGCTGCTCCACCTGGGAACAGAGTAACGCTGCCTTCAAGGCTATAATCTGAAGGGTGGGGGAAGGATATGTGAGGCTTTTACCCCCTCAGTGGACGGCATTGTGACCGCTGGCTGTTTGATCTTAAAATAATTTCCTTAATGATCTCACGGCGGGAGCAATTGGTGCTGCTCGATTAGACAGTGTGGTCTAACGGACATGGAGACATGGGAACGCTAGCGCTATGGCCAGAGAGTGGGGAATGTGTGTGTGTGTGTGTGTGTGGGGGGGGTTTGAGCATAGGTTTGAGGCCTAGAAGAAGTGTTGGATAATATTTTTTAAACTTGTAGTTCTTCCTTCCCTTTAGAATATACACAACAAATGACAGCAGACTTTATGTTTGTTTTTGGCAAATTTATGGATTTGTTTTCACATGCACCTGCTTTAGTACAGCGGCTAAGGCCAGACTTTTACCTGAATCATTCAGTTTTTGCAGAACGCACGAAACTTGGTACAGGTATAGTACTACCCCTAGTGATCAAAAATTTAAATGGACCCCAACACATAGCGCCCCCTAGTGGCCCCTATCTTGACTTCAAATATGGCCACCAAAATATGCCCTTTTATGCCCTTGTATTTCCTACATTTATAATGCTATGCTGCTTTTAACACATAATGTGTCTATAGCCATCTTTCAGCATTATTAAATGCATAATGAGACTATCATGCATAATTAAAATGGCAGACATGTTGGATTTTAAGGAAGTAGCCATACATTCTGACACTGAGTCAAAAACTGCGGTGCGTTTAGGCTATGTGTGAAGTTTCAACTGTGTGACTAAACTCTGCACTTGCCTGGGCTCAATCCTTCTCATTTGATAGCAAGCATGCTAGCAAGGAGGCTAAAACCCATGGATGCTAGCGTCTGTCAAGTCTCTTAAAGAAACATATGCTGCCTTTTGGGAAATTAGCTATTTTGTCTTCTATCCTAGAGTTAGATAAATTAGTACATACACCCAGTCAGAGTTAGCACAGTCTCAAGAGCATGTAGGAGATTCCAGCAGACAGTTGCTCTAGGAGAGCTGGGCAGGATGGTAGAGGGTCCTTAAACCAGCAGCAGGACCAGTATCTGCTCCTTTGTGCAACAACAAACAGTAGGAGCTCTGCCAGAGCCCTACAAAATGACCTCCTCCAGGCCGCTGGTGTGAATGTCTCTGACCACACTGTCAGACTTCATGAAGGTGGCCTGAGGGCCCGATGGCCTCTGGAAGGACCTATGCTCACTACCCAGGACCGTGCAGCTCAATTGGCATTTGCCTTAGAATACAAAATTGGTAGGTTCGCCATTGACGCCCTGTGCTTTTCACAAATGAGACCAGGTTCCCCCTGAGCACATGTGACGTCTGAAGATGTCTTGGAGAATGTAATGCTGCCTGCAACATCATTCAGCATGACTGGTTTGGTGGGGGGCCAGTGACGCACACACCTCTACGGGCAAGACAACTGCACCCTCACTGCTCTTCTGACCCTGTATTGGTGCAGTGTGTTCCTCCTGGTGCACAACAATGGCCGGCCACATGTAGCGAGAATGTGCTGGCAGTTCCTGGAGGATGAGGGCATTGATACCATTGACTGTCCCCCACACTCCCCTGACTTAAATCCAGTAGAACACCTCTTGGACATTGTGTTTTGGTCCATCCAACACCGGCAGGTTGCACCACCGACTGTCAAGGTGATGGCCATGTCCACATCTGGGAGCAGATCCACCAGGACACCATCCGCCGTTTCATTAGGAGCATGCCCCGATACCATCAAGCATGTCGGGGCCATACGAACTACTGAGTATGATCAGTAGTTGCTGCGCTGAAATTCAAGCAAAATGGACTAGATTGCCGTGCATTTTTTCCACTTTGATTTTCGGGGGGTCTTTGAATTCAGTCCTCTGTGGATTGATCATTTTCATTCTCAAATAACGAAGTGGCATCCTTTTGTTCCTAACATATTACCCAGTCCATATCAGTTTGAATCCTACCTCACAGGATGCTCGTTTCATGGCTTGGACAGCTGTCAGACAGATTATCCATTTGCACAGCTTCTTATACCACTGCTATGAAGATGACACACAGCTTTATCTGTTCTTTCCACCTATTGACCCCTTGGTCCCGGCACGGATCTCTGATTGCCTCTCAGACATATCTACATCGATGAAGGCACATCACCTCCAGCTAAACCTCTCAAAAACCAAACTGCTGGTCCTCCCAGCTAAACCTACTGCTCCCACCTACTCAAATGGCCTCATACAGGCATATATGCTACCCCCCGACCGTTGCGCTCTTCAGACAAAAATCGTCTAGCTCTGCCACCGGTATGCTCAGGTCAATCCAAACTTTTTTCATCTGTTGTTCCTCGTTGGTAGAATGCGCTACTGTCAAGGTTATGCAGGAGGTGCAAGACTCCAACAGGCAGAATTAGACAAAAAACGATTTATTTTAACACGAACTTAACAATTAGACTTACTTACAAGAAACAGGACTTGGGCTAGACAAGGAGAAACAGAGACGATCCGACAAGGAACAGAGAAACAGGAGGGTAGAAATACACAGAGCAATTAACAGAGAGACAGAGGACTGGACGAAACCAACGAGACAATAACAGGGAACAGGTGAGGAGGCAGAAATGGAGGGAAAACAAACAAGACAGGAAGCACAGACCAAATAAGGAGATGGGGTGGAGACAAAGCACATGGGGAACAGGCAAAAACAAACACAGGACAATACACAAAATGGCCACCAGGGTGGCACAAACTCCAACAGTCCGGGCCAGATCCTGACAGTACCCCCCCACGGGGCGCCTCCTGGCGTCCCCTGAAAAGTCCAACCAGGGTGGGCGGAGGGGGCCTGGACGGAGGGACTGGTCATACAGACTGTGACCACGGGGCAGACTCAGACGGGGCAGACTCAGACGGGGCAGACTCAGACGGGGCAGACTCAGACGGGGCAGACTCAGACGGGGCAGACTCAGACGGGGCAGACTCAGACGGCTTGGGCAGGGAACAAACAGACAAAGACTGGACTGACTCGGGCAGGACGACAGACTCCGACACGACAGACTCCGACACGACAGGGGCAGACTCAGACGGGGCAGACTCAGACGGCTTGGGCAGGGAACAAACAGACAAAGACTGGACTGACTCGGGCAGGACGACAGACTCCGACACGACAGACTCCGACACGACAGACTCCGACACGACAGACTCCGACACGACAGACTCCGACACAGGGGCAGGGTAAGGGACAGGAACAAAGACAGTGACAGGGACGGTGACTAGGATGGTGACTGGGACAGAGACACAGACAGAGACAGAGACGGGCACGGTGACTGGCACAAAGACAGGGACAGACCACTCAGGAGACACAGGAACAGAGAAGGGCTCGGGCAGAGGCTGGGCCAGTGAGTCAGAGGTAGGTGGAGCCGACTCGGGCAGGGGCGGGGCCGGGGAGTCAGAGGGAGGCGGGAACCGACTTGCGCAGAAGTGGGGCTGGACATGCAGGCAGAGGCTGGGCTGCCGGCGCGGCATCGGGCGACTGGGCTGCGGGCACAGGAGCAGCGGGCGTCTCTGGGCTGGGCACAGGAGGAGCGGGCGTCTCTGGGCTGGGCACAGGAGGAGCCGGAGGCGTCTCTGGGCTGGGCACAGGAGGAGCGGGCGTCTCTGGGCTGGGCACAGGAGGAGCGGGCGTCTCTGGGCTGGGCACAGGAGGAGCGGGCGTCTCTGGGCTGGGCACAGGAGGAGCGGGCGTCTCTGGGCTGGGCACAGGAGGAGCGGGCGTCTCTGGGCTGGGCACAGGAGGCATGGTGTCGGATGACTGGGTTGGCCGACGCTTGGCACGTCTCCTCCTGGAGGGAGCCTGAGGGACCTGGATGAGTGCGAGTTCTGGGGGGAACTGGAACTCCTCAGGCTGGGGTTCTGGACCTGAAGCGGCCGGCTGAAAGCGCCGCACGCCCACCCTAAGCCCCTGGCAATGAGCTGGAGGGGCAGGGTCCGGCGGGAGACTAGTAGCCTCACTGGAGGGAGCAAGGAGCGACTGAAGGCTCTTACCCAGACCTGAGAGCTGGTCAGCCAGGGTAGCCATTCCTGGAACCTTCTGTAGCCAAGGCCTTGAGGAAATAGTCCTCTCCATCAAGGTAACGATAGCATGCCGGCGCTCCAAGTCAGTGGACTTCACTAGCTCAGAGTTGAGCCTGCTGAGAGTGTAATCCACTTGACTCAGCTCCTCCATTGGGAAGTCAGAGTTTGCTGGGTCCATTTCTGGTTGGATCGTACGGTCAAGGCTATGCAGGTGGACCCAAGTGCAAGACTCCAACAGGCAGAATTACAGACAAAAAACAATTTATTTTAACACAAACTTAACAATTAGACTTACTTACAAGAACCAGGACTTGGGCTAGACAAGGAGAACCAGAGAGACAATCCGACAAGGAACAGATAAACAGGAGGGTAGAAATACACAGAGCAATTAACAGAGAGACAGAGGACTGGACAAAACCAACGAGACAATAACAGGGAACAGGTGAGGAGGCAGAAATGGAGGGAAAACAAACAAGACAGGAAGCACAGACCAAATAAGGAGATGGGGCGGAGACAAAGACAGATGACAGGCAGGTAACACAAAGCACATGGTGAACAGGCAAAAACAAACACAGGACAATACACAAAATGGCCACCAGGCCACAAACTCCAACAGTCCGGGCCAGATCCTGACAGATACCAGTTCCTACTAGAGAGAATATCTCCTTTCGTAGCACTACCTTAAGAGTTAAGGTTTGCTCAGAAAGAGAGGAAGATAGAATAAGAATTTATTGATGATGTAGGTAGGTATTGATGGTGTAGATTATTTCAATTAACCAAAGTATAGAATAATTGGCTTATTTTCTTACACGTAGTGGCCATATTGGAATCTTACCAGATTATACTTGATGCCTCGTATATTATTGAGGTTGTCATGTGATAAAATGACTGTTCAATCTTTGAAATTGTTCATACTATCATGAATAACAATAGAGATGGTCTATATTTTCACATTTGGTATCCGTCATATTGGATTTCAAAATGGCCAACATCAAGTTTGTTTGGAAATCATGTCAATAGCTTCCTTGACCCTAAAATTGAGTGTTAGAACTTAAAAGACTTTTTTTATCTTGTTTAATTTTGAAGTTGTATCAACAATTCTATTAACTCATTGAATGCCAAGCTGTTTTCGGAAGCTTTGTCCTAGAGTGCCAGCAATCTAGACCATTGTTGATGATGTCTGTACAGCCACAGCATATTCTGTGTTATAGCTATGAACACATACAATGGCTCGTTTATGAGGTGAGACTTTAAGCTCTCAGTGGGTGCAAACCGTGTATTTCTACACGCCTCTGTTCCAGAGAAATCCCAAGCTAAACAGTGGCTAGTTTTCATCAAAATCGCAGTTTTTTTCTAGAAATGGAGATATAACGTCTTTCATGAAATATTAAGTGTTGCCTGTAAACTTTCCGGGAAGTGATCAGTGAGACCTGGCGAGACTGCCACCTAGTGATAGACCCACGAAAATGGCCTGGTTTTGAGATGACGTGCATGCGTCACTGATTCGACCCAAAGCGGCAACCGAGTTATGATAAAATGTCTAGATAAAATGTCCAGATTGTGCGTTTTCATGGGTTTTCGATCGTCATATATTTCATTTCCATTCATCACAGAGTTCCCAAAATCACATATAAGGTGTGTTAGAGTGTCTAGTTTCGTAATTAAAAAAAAAAGCTAAAAACGTAATATTACGTTTTTGGCACTCAACGCATGGGAAGGAAAAACTTAATATTATGTTTTTGGCACTCAATGAGTTAAGAATGGTAGCCATATTTGAATTCAAGATGGCGGCCACTAGGGGGTGCTATGTGTTGGGGTCCATTTAAATTTTTGATCACTAAGGGTAGTAGTATAACTGTGCCAAGTTTCATGCTTTTTGCAAAAACTGAACGATTCCGGTGCTTAGCCGCTGTTGTCATGTTTCCAAGTCATGTCACAAGTATTTAATGTTGTTTCAGCTTGTGTGTTTGTGTGTGTGTGTGTTGAAAGAGCTGGCTCTTCCCAGGTCTTGTTTTAGGTCTGAAAATGCTCCACAGCCTCTTCAGCTCATGTGTCATTCTCACACATTAGTATCAGTCATGTTTGAGGAGGTTGAACTGAAGAAACAAACGTGTGGAGACACAGACAGAGAAAAGAAAGCTTGTCCTCTCTGAGGTGTAAGGCAAATCATGTGTGAGAAGGGAGCCCTGCGCCTGGCCGTCTCCTGTCTCCCCCTGCCTCGGTGTGTAATGATGGGGCAAGGCTGGCACAGCTGCTCCCCCGTCATTAACAAGACCTGGATTTATGAGCAGGAATTCCCCCAACAATTCTCCCTTTTCTAGATGCGAATGAACACCAAGTAAATCTAATGGGTAAAGTAGTGCTGTACATGATGCAGTGTGTGGTGTGTTATGGCAAGGCTTCTCTATCTGTGTATTTACAATGTTCAATGTCAGAATCACCAGTTTGCATTTACAGCACACATTTAATTATGGGATTTAAAATCTGTTCCATGGGGTATCTGCTCTTCAACAAAACCCCACAATACTAAGAAATTGTTTCAAAAAGGGATCTAGTTGGAAATAAGTTTAATCACTAATCACGTTGACTCCAACCCTCCGTCATGACACTAAAGGTAGAAGGGCCCTGGAATTTTATTAGGGAATAAACTGGGAATGTTTAAAGGGATGCCTTGAAGGAGAAGATCATCATGAGGTTTTACAGGACAAAAGTCCAAAAGGCCATTAGACTAAAACCTTACACTCCAATAATTACAGACAGCAAACCGAAAAGTCAGCAGGACAAAATAGAGCCCTTTGACCTTTATCGTGGGGGAGGAGTGGGGCCATCACAAGCTAGACAGGCTCAGGTGATTTGCCATTTGGACATGTACAGAAAATAAAGAAAAAAGGGAGGACAAGTAAAGGAGGATAGCTGGCAGGAGTAGGGGAGGGGAAAGTTCAGATATCACTGTGTTTCAATCACTGTGGGAGGTGAAATAAAAGTGTTTCTGTTGTTTTCACAGTAAGTGTGAAAGAATACTAGTTGCTTATTATAATTGGTACACATCATATTACATACATATTATTATTTATATTTAAAGGAACCAATTACAATTATTTTTTCATTTTCTATCCACCACATTAAATCACGTTTCAAAAACAAATGGACAACATTTCTTTTTTCAAAAGAGGAAAGAATAACAACTGTTTTTCATGCTCATCTAGTAGGTACATTTCTCCTGTTCTTTAAACAAAAGGCTAAACAAAGAGCATAAGGGTTTATTAATGGGGTTAATAATTATTATATTAATTAATTATTTTAGGGTGAGCTTTTTGTTCTCCTATTGTGTGTCTAAATTTGTCAAACACACTACCAACAGTCTTAAATGTGCAGATTTACAATCTCAATAAAACAAACCAGTACCTTAGAATCTGTCTGGAAAGTTTTGATATGACAACCACTGACGATTTGGAAAAACAATCTTACCTGTGGAGTGTAGCTGATTTCACATGGATCATACGTAATCATATGCATTCTCATCTCAGCTTGTCTTATGTGTGTGAATTATTGCCCTTACAGAGACAGAACAGTGGTAAATAATCCATGGTATATTTACAGAGAGATATATTCTAATTGTAAAGTCATCATTAGAATTAAATTAAATTAAATTAAAATATTAGGCTGTTGTTTTTGTGTTAAATGTGTTTAAATGTTGCTATTCATTGCATTTGAAATATTATCTGAACTTTTGGGTGAGTTTTGGAAAAGACAATGGAAGTGAAAATGAATCATGCTGTAATATATTTACACGATAAATGTGTAATTTTAAATTAAATCAAATCTTTTTATTGTGTTTTCATTTAAATTCACACACATATAAATATATATTTGAATAGCAACACATGCTTCATCTATTGTAGTGGGTGTTTAGGCAGTACTTCTTGGAGATATTTCAGGTACTGGGGTTCCTGTTTGCATCTTAAGTGCATATTGACCTATCCCCCCGCAGGCCTGAGCTGTAATCGTACTGCCTCCCAAACAGGGTGTGCATATTAAAACTTTTGCCAGGCCGTTCTGGCCCCTACACTTCTCCCCAGTTCAAATCCCGGTGCCATGGTCACATAAATCACCGTCTGTGAGCAGAATATTTCATCACGCTGCGGCATTCCTCGGCTGCAGGGAGAAAATCAAAAGGGCACACGCTCTGACAAATGCCCCACACGGCCAAAAAGCAGCGGGTCCCGGGGCCCGTCAGGCCACCCGACTGCACTCTGTCATGTGTAATGGGAGGACCTGACACGGACCCCGGGGCCAGCGGCACACACAACTCACGATCTGTGCCCATGCCATCTGAGTACAAACTGGTTAAGTCTCATGCTGTGGTGCCAAAGATAAATGTACAAACTGTGACTGTTGCTCTGTACACCTGTGTTTAGAACTGTATTCAAGAATTTATTCCTAAATCCCTCTATAGGCCAAGATCATGCCTAAATCCTAAAGGAATAATCGTAAATCCTAAAAACTTTTGTCCAAAAACAAATTGTTTTTGTAATTTCAAATGGCATACCTAAAGGCCAGGGTCACATATCATTACATGGGAAGCGTGTTGCAGTGCAGACCAACTCAATGTTAAATTATGTCAATTTCAGGTAATTTCCTTTTGTTCAATGTCTTTCCAGTAGGCTGACAGTTATCATTTGTATACAGATCTCAAGACAATATCTCTGAGGAAGCTATGAACTGATAACCTGCAGTAGTCTAAGGGTGTTCCCTGATTAAACTGCTGAGCAGGAGAGCAGTTCTCATTGAGTTAACAACCCCTTCAAAACCACTAAGCCCATGTGAGTAGGCTACTATTATTGTCCAGCAGTAAATATTATTTAGAAGTAGCTTAGACTTTTAAATAATAATATAAATAGGCTAATATTTTAGTGCTGCACAAGAGTGGTAGCTAGACTGCTATTAGAGTTTTTATGTTAGTTTAAAATCACTTGCTCAGGCTATGTGTTAGCCTACTATATAGATCTTATCTTAACTTTCCAACCAAATTAAACAAAAATATCCTAATAATCATTCTATAGGCTTCTTCTAATCGCATGGTGCACTGGTCATTATTCACTGAGTAGCATACACACAGGTTACTGAAGACTTGATTCGGATAATGAATCATGCTTCAAGGCTTTACGTTAGTAGCCTAAGTTTAGTTATAAATGTCATTCAAATCAAACTTTCAAAATCAAAATACCTTCAAATCAAAATTGAAGGTAGGCCTACCAGCTGTTGAATATAGGCTAACCTACTAACTTCCTCCGGACTTGGAGGGATCATCCGTTGCCACCGGGTGTCGGATAACATTTTTTTTTTCTTTCTTTGAGGCTTACGTAACACCACGGGAACCTCATAAGTAATCGGCATGAGGCCGGATTTCGCATTTTGTTCAGTGCACAGGAAATTCCCTCGCGGTTTCCTCAATATTGCCTTGTGGGGGAAACAATTAGATCTATTCTTTTTATTAAGCCGTGGCCCATTTGTCCCAAAGAGCAGTTCCATGCATCATTTTAATCAAAGACTATTTTGTTTCAATTAAATGGTAGCCTTCGTTTCGATAAAATGTAGACCTATTTGGATCTAAAATTCATTTAGACCTAGTCTTTTTACCAAGCTATTGTCAGTCCTTGCATAAGCAATATTGTAGCGTAGCCTATTGGCCTAGTCTACATTTTAGATTTCTACCAGGCACGTTTTGCACGCAAAGGGTTATCAGTCCGTTAAGACTGAGACGGATCAAGACTTGTGAATAAATTACTAGCCTACTAATATATATATATTTCAGAATCTTTTTTTAAAATCCTGTAGATAGACTGACCATTAGTTTCAACAGCTCCTTGCACATTTCCCCCCAACTTTTTAAAACGTTTGAAACAGACCCAAGGGCGTCCTCTTCAGGAAATAAATGGTAAACAAGTTCACAATCAATTCGTGCAATGTTGATTGTTACATTCATTTTGTATTTCAAAACGCTTTAGTTGTAGGCTAATATCCCTTTCCCGGAGATCTAGAAGTGTAGTGTGAGGAAGTCCCAGAAGGCCTAGTCCCATTCTTTTCTTCAGCACATCGGTTGTGGTTATTTCATAGCAACGTGTTGCGGAGCCTGAAGGTGAGAAGTTGGCCCTCTCTAGTCCTCTAGAGGGCACGAGTGTAACGACATTAATTACAATCCGTGTTGTGTTGTAGGCTATTTTTTTTGTCACATGCCCTAAAACTTGAGGTCTATCTTGAGTTTGAGGGTCTATATTTTGTAGGAGCCCATGTTCAGCAGAGAGATATCCTTGAAGCCGAGGTAAAAATCATGATGGCTTAACTCTTCTCTTCTCTGGTGTTGTCAGTTGTTTGGGGTATGTTCATGTATGGTTTTATTGCTAATTACTTTGGGCCATTGATAGCATACAGCATCAAGATTTGAGGGAGATCACTGTAGATTTTTTTTTGTGATGTTGACCTGTCCTTTAAGTATCAGAGTGGATGCATGGACTGGTCATGATTCTGTTCAAGTAGGCTATTTTGATCTATGACTACCACTATCACTTAACATTGTCTTGAGACATTTGAGAAACAGCACACTGCCAATAGTGACAAGAGAAATATGTAATAGAAGAAAAAGCTCACTGGGTAAACCCAAGTCCAACATAGGGACCCATTTAAAGGCATTGTAATAATCATTTCAAGAAGGCGGGGAAATGCACAGGAAAGAGTAAAAGGAAAAAGGAAAAGTAGGCCTACAAGAAATATAGACGCTCATTCGTTTACTACCCGAGTCTTCCAACATAAATGCATCTGTAAGCAAGCTGGAAAATGATGCCATCCATCAGATGATGAGTAAAACAGCATTTAAAAAAGTTAATTTAATCAAAAATCAATCAGGGCCATAATCATTTCATTATGGGTAAATGAAATGATGTAAAAAATGGTTCAGAATAATGGATTACATAGTTCGATTGTACTGCATGCTGAGAGGATGATTTGGCTATTGTGAAGGTCTTTGGCAGACTAAACATTTAGCAGAGATAATACATGTTGAGCAAGCACCTGTGTGCAAATGAAAGGGTTTGAGTGAAGGCCATCTTCAAAAATACATTTCACTGTGCATATCACCCAACGCAACACCCAAGCTCCATTATGGTGTTGTTTCATGTGTGTGTTTGCTTTGTTTGGTGTGTGCACCTCGCAAAAAGGCCTCTGGTAGTAAGCATAGATTAGCAAGACACTTGAGACGAGGAGATTTAGACCAGCTTTAATTGCTAATCAATATCCTCTGTTAATTGATTGATTTGTTAATTATTTAACCAATAGGACAGTCCCTACAACGTTCTGATACTGATATTCTGAGAGACAATAGACTCTACGTTTTTATAGATATCTATCTATCTATCTATCTATCTATCTATCTATCTATCTATTATATATGTTATGTATATATGTTATGTATAAAAAAGGTACATGTACATGTAAGATGCAGGTCACTTTCAGCATTGATGAGACAGAAGTATATGAGTAGGTATGTGTGCATGTAAGAGAGGAATGAAGAGCTAAGATACAGATGCAGTTAAATGGCTGATATGGTTGCTGATCAGTGTTAGACTTCAGGAAGCTGTCTGTCTTGGAGGTGCTAGGCTACAGTTGTCTGTTCTCTGCTCCAGCAGGCGTTGTTCATCACTGTCACATTTAGCCCTCAAGACAACTCTGCTGAATAATGCACAGATATGGTCTTTTGAGAAGCTGTGCTAGACAAACGGCTCTAACAGTCCTGCAAAAGGCAGAACACTTCTGTTTTGTTTGTAAAATAGTAGCCTACTGCTGATGCGTGTTTGAGGAAAATAACAAGATCTCATAATTTCAGCATAATTGTGATCTGAAATCTGAAAATAAAGTTAAGTATACAGAAGTACAGATTCCATCAAAATGTCTATCATGTTTCACCATCACCATGAACGGTCATCTTAACAAAATAAGGTCAAACATTAACTATGTCAGTTTAGATGACAGTGTGCTTAAATGAATGAACACTCAATGCTTTGACAACGAAGCTGTAAAACCGTTATCAATCACCAAACCTAATGCAGATACAGGAGAACATATTTCAGTCAAACACCTGAGAATGGTGCCTTCAATCATCCTTCAGTAAGGCAAGGATAAATCCAATATGGCTTTGATTAATTAACACAGATCAAGGTTTCTTTTAGACAACATTTCCCTGATCAATACCTCTTTGGCTCTCTGCAGAATATTGATCTAATTTAGCCTTGTTCACCCCTAACTGACTCTGGCAGGAATAATTGTCAGATCCTATTAAAGAAACTAGGAAAATATTTTAATATCATACCAATGAGAGCGATACTATCATCACATTCATCAACCCTTGTGGATCAAAGCACATCTTCAACTCTTTGAAGCATTGATCTCTGTAGGCTTGTATGGAAGTTTGTGCAGTGTGAACATTGCCTTTCATCATCACATTGATTGAAGATGATTTTTAGTTTACCACATCCCAGAACATTGTTACTGTAAGGCCATCTCTGTAGTTAAACTGTATTTTGTACCAATTGGCATATGGGAGAGAGAGATAGAGAGAGTGATTATACACCATCATGGCGTATGTGGGTGGTGGTTGATGTGGTTTATATCGCCACCGGATGAGAGCACATAGGACCTTGTAATCACCAGTGACCTGCTGGCTCCAGGTCAGAACCCTGGGGCATGCAGTCAAGGCAGAGGATGGGTGGGGCATTGCTTATTGTCTGACTGCTTGAGAAATGAAGGGCATATGTAAATAGGCTGTGCAAAGGCAGTTGATTAATATTGACTTCAGACCACCATGACGCACAGGGGTTAAGACTACAGATGGCCGCCATCCCCCCTGGCTGCTCCTCTCCTCTTGTGCTGCAGGTGAGGTCCTGTGGAGCTTGAGCTGATTGAAATCTGATTGACAGGGGAGCTTGATGAAAAATGTACCACCATTCTGTAAAATGTTCAGGGCCTAAAGCATAGCACATGTAACATGAAGTCACATACTCTATTTCTGCCTGTGCTTGCAGGAGATTTTGTAAATGTGTGTATTGTACATACATGATGCCCGGTTCAATTTGCTGCCCATTGATTTTGGGTGAACTAAGAGCCAGGTGAGGCCCCACATTTCCATCTAATCCTCTTTCATTTGAATGTTTTCTGCAGGATCACCTCTCTTTTTTCCAATCTCCCTTTAACCTCCCTCTCTGCCATGTTTCTGTGTTTTCTGTGCTTTTCTATGTTTGCCTGTTTTTTTTCTTTTCTTTTTGTTCTCAATGAATTTTGATTTTGAATTAAGGAATACCATTTTCTTATTTATTAGGACTGGAGGGTGAACATGATAAATGTTGTATATGATTTGACATTGGAGCCAACAAGAAGGAAGTACTTACACTTTTAATGAGTGTTTCGGCGTTAGAGTGGTGTTACAGCAAAGAGCTCTGCTGTAGATTTCTCATAATTAGTTCCCCCCTAAAGTTGTGACTAATGGCCAATCACATGCACACTGACTACAGTGACAGAACACTCTCTCTCTCTCTCTCTCTCTCTCTCTCTCTCTCTCTTTCTCTCTTTCTCTCTGTGTTATTGTTGTCTTTGCACAGTGGAACGATCAGTAAGCAGGATCATTTTTGCTAATGACACACTGGTGATTAATAAGCTCAGACTGACCCTCTGAGGAACCACAGCTGCTTAGTACCAAGAAGGGGGAACGCTTGGCTGCGTACATTGTGTGTGTTTGTGAGACTGTGTGTGTGTTTGTGTCTTTGTGTTTCCATGTCTGTATATGAATGTGTGTGTGTGTGTGTGTGTGTGTGTGTGTGTGTTTGTCCATAGGTAGTCATAGTTATGTGGTCTGTGTACTTGTGTCTGTTGGACAAATTCTCAAACTGATGCCTCCGACTTTCTCTAGAGATCACTGTCTAAGATATGCTCAGGTCTTTAAGTGGAAAATCCAGTTCCAGTTGTATGTTGCAGGTAATTACTGACCACTAAAGATCTTTGATGAAGTAGAAGTAAGAGAGTCCCAGTTGAAGCTTATAACTATATCTCCACCTGAGCAGAGAGCAGTGGTACAGAGAAGAAAAATGTACTTAGAGAGGCCTGCCTCATAAGTGCCATGTCACGTTCCTCAGAACATCTTTCTTACCCAGGCCAGGGCCTCGAAGCCTCATCAGTCCTACACCCAGTACCTACATTTCAGATTGAGTAAGTCCCAGGCACCTCAGTGAGGTAGCATAACTTGGAGATGAATTCAGAATTTATGAAGATAATATTTCAGAGCCCATCGGCTGGGTGATGTTAAAGTATACTCAATCCCTACCACCAACCATCTTCAACAGGTACACACACATACACACACGCACATGCGCACACACACACACACACACACTCTCACACACACATACACACAAACTCACAGCCCTGGGCTTATGTTTACTGCCTGCTGTCTAGGAATCCATCAGTCTTCTCTAGGCTTATGCCCAGACTAATGTCAGCCAAGCAGGTGAAAAATACTGGTGCAATGATGACCCACAGAGCTTATCTTGCAGCGATTGCAGCCTACAGTCGTAAAGAGGTGATCTGTACTGTGGCTCCAAAACATGCAGGCTCACACAGCGGTCACCTGAAACCTCAGAGCATGCACACATATATACTTATAAGTAGATTCATGAAAAGATCATAAAGGGCCAGACATGGATGTGCCATGGGATGTCCTTAGCTGTCCTTAGGCACTTGAGCTGCTAATTGTACAACCGTGATATGACTCATAATGGGAGCTGTGAAGCAGGTGTGTGATTCAGTGCTGAAAATAAATTTGACCTCAGCCTTTTATACAAATATGCAAATGCAATATATAAATAAGTCTTACACAGGTTGTGCGAGCAAAGAAAAAAATGTTTTGTCAAAATTGTGCTTGTCAATAGGCACCTGCACAGTCTTTATTTAGTTGTTTGTTTGTTTTATTTAGCTGGCCTCTATTGACCCTTTCATCTGTTCCTAAGTTCCTGTTTCCTTTCAAAAATGTTCAAAACCAGCATACTGATGAAAATGAAATCAGACTTTAGTGTAATGCTCCACCAAAATGTTGAGTTTAAAAGTTGTTTTTGACATTTTGTTACCATTAGCTCTGTTGTTTTCTGTGCCACCGGAAATGCCTTAGGAACGCACCTGTTTGTTTATGCCGTTGAAAGGGTCTATAACACTTGTATTGTTTTGTTACTTCAGAGAGCTCTTTTAACCCACGTCACACCTCTTTTGGCTGTTACTGTCAATGTAAGTAAGAAGGTTACACAAAAAAATATTTAATGTATAGTTTAAAAGGAACAAACCAATACCTTCCATGCTGATATTTGTGATTTGCTTATGTTCTAGCATCTCTGAATTAACATTACCAATATTTAGCACAAGCAAGCATTTGCTGCACCAGGGTGCATGACTAGAGCGTCGGGCCTTCATGACAAGGTCAACCTGTCACCTGTCGGATCACCTGAGCCTGATTAATGTCAGTCTCATCAACTGTTGGGCCTTGACCCTGTCCTTCAGCTCGGCTGATGAGACTGCACAGCTAAGGCTGGCTAGCACTAACACTTACATGCTGCTTGCTAAACGGATGAGCGTCTCATCAGGAACATCTTAAAGGTGCAGTCTGTAATTCTGGTGACAGGTTGTTGATATTTTAGCTCAGAACAAACTGCATCCCTTTCTTCTGTGCTCCTGAGGCATCGTGTTGATTGGCTGGAATTGTTTATGGCTCGTTTCTTTGTTTGTTTCTCATATAGCCTACAGAGTCAGGGGGTAATCAAATTGCATGGTTTAGTGACTAACACAGATAAATTAACTCAAAGTAAGATAAACCTCCTAATAGAGGAGGGCTGTGGCTTCATTGTCTTAGCAAAGGCCGGAAATCAAAGGGTTCTTCTTATATTGGCGGGTTTACTCCTTCCTCGCGTTATCGAGGTTAGTCACTAAACCATGTACTTGGACTGCCTGACTGAAATAGAGAATGGTTCTTAGAATTTGATTAAATTCTTTAGTTTCGATTGAGGCTGTATACACATGCAGAAAGAAGTAGCATGATATACATTTTAAAGGAATTAATGCCCCTTTTGTGACTGAAGAAAAAATACCTAATTAAACATCCATGTCAGAACAGCAGAATGTTTTTATTTAAAAAATAAAACAACATAAAGAGCCAAAATGATTTTGTCCTGTCCATGAGTACACATTCTATGTCCCCCTCCCTTTTTGCGTGTGGTGTGAGTTTGTGTGCTTCACATTCATAGCAGCACATGCTACAGCTGTCACAGGATTACAATATTTCAGACACTGACTGCTTGCTTTATGGTCCTTCTCACAAGGACATACAGTGCAGTATATCACTTTCTTTTCTGGAAAGCACTCGTGTGGTTTTGTCATCTTTTCAAAGGCCATCCAAGGACAGTTGGACAGCTCTGAAACTTGCATATTATTTCACAATGGTTGACATTGTTTCAGTTTAACAAAACAATATAGTGGTTTTGCACATATGTAGATATATATATATACATACACGCACAAATGTATACTTGTCTTATAGACAGAATTTGATAGGAAAAAGGAAAAGGTAAAAAGGAAAAAGGTTTCAAGCATATATGCTAAAGCCACTGATATTTGTGATAGAAAATGTCTTTTGTGGCCTCCTCAAACAAGAATGTTAGCATATAATAATAATGGCAATTATGCATTTGGAGTTAGAATATGTAAAACATGTTTAAGCGAGAAGATCGTTGTATTGTGAGCACAATTCTTGAATTGTTTTGTTTTCATTCACCAAGTTAGCATATTCAATATTTGGTCCACAAAATGAAAGATATTGAATTTAGTCTCAAATTTTTACTAATGAAAACTTGTTTAATGTGAAGACTTGATTCTCTGTAGAGAAAATACAAAATTTGCCTTGAAAAGGCAGTGCATTCCATTGTACCAGTTAATTTCAATCACTCCCCTACCACAAACAGCACCTATTCAATTGGCCATTCTTTTTATTATTTTAGCAAAGTTCATGTACAATATATAGGATATGGCCTACTACTGTAGTTTTCCATATTGTGCATGGCTGTCAGTCTGTTTGCTGTGTTTGCTTTACGTTGTATTCTGTACGGTGATCTACAGGCTTGTTTGTATGTCTGCTGTGTTCTGTGTTTGCACACATGGTCTGGACAGCAGCCTATGCCCCTCGTTGTTTAGCTATTGAGGCCTGCGGATGAGAAAGCTCCCTGCCAAGGAAAGGGTGACCAGCACCAACCAGATGATACCTCTGGCGAGCTGCCTAAGAGAGAGGGGGCACACGGGGAGAGAGCAGGCTGGACGTGTTGGACAGGAAGCAAAGCTGAGAGGGCTGCCTCACTGCTCCGAGCAGCGTTGGACTGTGCCCCTGCCGCGCCACTCAGCGAGCGCCTGCTGCAGGCTAGATGTGTGATTGGTCCATTAGCGAGAAGCACTCTTTGGAGGGGACTGAGGGCAGATATGTTTGGCTGTCATGGAGAGGCCGAGATGGAGTGCCGCTGGCATGCACCTCACTGACAGCATTTGGCCTGCATCAGAGCGTCAGGCTCCGATAGCCACTGCAGGGGAGAGAGGTGTCTGGCCTGTGCCTGGGATGGACAGAGAGTGAGGGAGAGGAGGCCGAGGAGCATTTGGCTGCCTGTGAGATGCAGCAGAGAAATGTGTAGAGCCTGCGAGTGAGAAATGCAGAGACGTGAGGGGAGAGAGGCATTTGGCTGGCACCGGGACCCAAGGAAGAAGTGTGGTCGGCCTGCTGGACATGGGAACAGATAGGGAGGAAGGAAAAGGCCACAGCTAATGCACCACTGAACAGGTTAGGAGAGCTCCGTGGCTACTGTCCAGATAGAGCAGCAGTCACTGGGGATACAAAGGCCAGCCTTAAAATGTACCTGTGACACACACACCCCAAATCATATCAATTGCTGAATTCATAATTCGTTCAAAGTATGTTATTATGGTGATTATTTGTTATTTGTTAGTATCAGAGGCGGACAGAGTACACAGCTTCATTACTTGAGTAAAAGTACAGATACCCTTTGCTAAATTTTACTCAAGTAAAAGTACAACAGTCAGATGTCTACTTAAGTAAAAGTACTGAAGTACTTGTTTTTAAAAGTACTTGAGTATCAAGAGTACAAGAGTAGCCTACATTTTCTAAATATTGCATTACTACTGCCACAGTGCTTACATTTATGTACAGAAACGTCCTACATGGAGTTATGAAAATGTTTAATGTTAATACCTTGGAGAATGTAAAATGAATTGGAAGTAAAATCAAGTCATTTTCATCTTTTTTTTATGCATTATGAAGTATGCAAGTGACTTTCCTTTTGCTTTCATGCAGTCATTAAAAGTCGTATTTCATTCCACTGCTTGTGGTCCATCAGAATATCCAAAGTCTTTAGCCTTCATGATGAGGATTTAAACAAATCATATTTTTACTTGTTCTACTCTGAACATTGGACTTCTGTATTCAAGGAAATAAACCAGATTAAAATGGGACAGCTTGGCTTTTAAACATATCAAGATAAATTATTTGTCTTTATACCATTGACCTGGAAGCAATAGTGTTTAGACTAATAAATCAGACCGTCTATATTTAATCATTAGCTTACCTCCAAGCCTCAACAGCTGTTGGAAATTAAAAACGCTTCACCCCAGACTGAGTGATATTACAGGCAATCCATAATGCATTAGGAAGAAATTATAGTGATTTTTAACTGTCTGAGAATTTATTATGCGACATGTTCGCGATCCGCTGCCCTGCTGCGGCAATGTCAAGCAAGATTTATTGTTGACCAGGCATCTCAGTGGTATTATTGAAAGACTAAATGAATGCTAAATTGATGCAGCATGAAAATGCAACCAAACTTTCAAAGCCAGTTTATGTGAATTGTGGTTGTATACTTCATTGCTTATGTTTCTCTGGGTTCTGAAATGTTGGGGGTGGGAAAAGTCCTATAATCATTAAGCTCCCAACTGTCCAAGTCCTGCTGACTTACCCATCAAAGCGAGGAGCCACAGTATTTTTTACATTTTTATATTAACTATATTGCATGAATTGGATTCACATACTATAAACCTATTATCACATATAAAATACCTTGAAATATATCTTTCTTGAACGCATACACATGGTGAAAATACAAACACTGCATAGTTAATTCTGTTCTAGCAATCATATCAAATTTTAAACGAACTTCACTATGAATGGGAAATGAATAGTGATGTATCTTTTTCAAATAAGCTTGGGATAAGTCTGGGATAAATATTGTACTTTAAATTCTGCCCACCACTAAATCGAGAGAGCATTTCACTCAAGAGAGAATTGGTACATGTTCTGGATTTGTGTCAATATATGCCTCTATATATGGCATGTATTATATTTTGTCCCATATTTGATACATGAGTGGTTATCTAGAGACTTGTGGGATTGCACGTCACCCCTGTTTGTGAATGTTATAAAGATTAGGCTCATGGTACACTTTCACTTTTGCATTGGAGACCAGCAAACACATGACTGAGTGCAATATGATTGCTTGCTTTTGGTATTTGAGATGAATTTGTCGAGCGTGTGCTGAATCCAGGGGGCAGGTGTATTGATCTTGCCCTCAGAGCGGGTGATAGATGTGGGCCAGGGTATTTATATTCCAAATGTGTATTGCATGTTGAGCACCCCAGCAGGGGGGTACCAGCCTGCGCTGCAGAATAGGATAGAGCCTGTTTAGCAGGAGCAAACCTGAATGCCTGGACCAGGATGCTCTTGTCACACGCACCTGTATATGAAAATAAGCACAAATTTGTTTTAACATGTCGTGCCTGCTTATGGAGCATTAGGTTTTGTCTTTTACTTCCCGCAGTATCAGTCCAAGTATAACCAGCCATGTTTGTAGGTCCTGATTCTAATTTTTGACACTGCAGATCTTTCCACCCTGTCAAATGACTATTGCATTTAAGCCTCTAAACCTCTTGCCATTAAATACTACAACTGACATTTTTTAAAATATTAAGAGCATCTATATAGCCCTGCTCCACCTAGATTGCTAGTAATCTACGTTTGTTGGACGAATTGAAAGTGTGTACCTTAGCAGACTACTTTAACAACTATACCCTCTGTCCAGTTATGTTAGGGAGGTTATTAAAGTAGTTCTTCTGTGGATCTAAACAAATATTAGTCTGTTTATGCAATGTAGCCTACTAAATCAAATCCCTGGGCCTTTTCATGTGTTGCTGTACTTTTACAAAATGTCTAGTATGGTTTTGAGCCTTGGCTACAAAGCAAATGAGTTTGTTGATGGATTGAAAAGAAAAATATCTGTGGTATAGAGCTACAGAAATGTTGATGCCTTATATAAGTCTACTTCTTAAACAAAAGTTATACACTTGAAACATGCTTGATCAGAATTCTGCCCTGTGGAGTTATAACTTTAGAGAGTCCAGATCTACTTCAGTCAACACAATAATAATGTGAAGAAATTCGGAAGGTGGAGACTGCTTTGCAGTCCTTAATATAGAATATCTAGATGAGGCAAGAGGAGCATACCTAAACCCACTCACATACAGTACTCTTAATATAGAATATCTAGATGAGACAAGAGGAGCATCTAAGCCCACTCAAATACAGTACCCTTAATATCTGAGACAAGATGAGCATACCTAAGCCCACTCACATACAGTACTCTTAATATCTGAGACAAGATGAGCACACCTAAACCCACTCACATACAGTACTCTTAATATCTGAGACAAGATTAGCATACCTAAGCCCACTCACATACAGTACGCTTCGAGGGACCCCTGAGCAGCTCTAGTATGGTTATACAGGCAGGAGAACCAGCCATACATTTGTGTGAGGCAGCTCATCCTGATATCTTTGTGTAGGTGATGTGTGTGTGTGTTGACCCGTGCTATGTTTTGTGTTCAATTTGATTGTAAGCTTATTGGTGGTGTGCGACCCTCCAGCTCGCTCCAGTCTGTGATTAATACGTAGGACACTCTTGGCTATGATGGATATGCTAGCCCTGCACAGCTGAAGTTCATTAATAATTGGAATGTTGCAGAGTGTGAAGCAATGAATACTAATTATTCCTTTCATGTCTGACACCAGACCATGAGCCAATCCATCAGCTGGGACTTTAATTTGGTGGAGTAATGGTTCTATCAATAGTACATTAATTCCGTCTTGTGAGGATATAGAGTTGAACCAGACCCCAGACCATGAGGAACCTTTGCTGTAAAATTGGGGCAATGGCTTACAACACCAGGGTAATTAGGGAGAAATTAAAAGCCACCGGGTCCATCCATGCCAGCCTAATTGAATTGAAATGCACATGCAGATAAATATTGGCTTGTGGGAATAGAAGTCTCAGCGCTTTGAGGAGCTTTTTGCACATGGGTACAGATAGAAATTATGTGTATATTTGTGTTAATTAAAATTAACCATAGACTAACTGGTCACATGGCTCTGGATTGGAGGAATAATTAAATCAATGTGGAACAGCGTATAGATTCCACAAAACCCTGCCTGTGTATCAATTATTTTTTTGATGTTGATTTTGTCAATGAGTTGCTGACTGTCATTTTCAGAATCCATTTTATAAAGCGTACATTAAAGGGACACCAGGCAAGCCTGATGCTTTTTCTCTATGAAACTCCCCCTCGCTCGGTCTGAAGCTCTTTTCCATTTCTTTGCATCTTCCGTCAAGGGTTTTCGCTGCTTCTTCGCCGGCTCTGCCATTATACACACGTTTGCAACAATTTTGCTTGAAATAGATTTAATTTAATTGTCTATTTTTTCATATAAAATAAAACATTCACAATTCCATACAAAATGTGAAGAATCAATTAAAAAAGCAACAAAATGGTTACTTGCATTGCATTCATAATCCTTTAAATTAATGTTTATTAATGCACTTTGCACTTGCATACAGAGGCCACAGAGGTCTCTTCATGCCCGAAGGGCCATCTGTGGGCAGAGTCTCCCCCTCATCTGTCAAAAAGAAATGCTGCGCTTTATTTTTATCAGGCTCTGGTCACTAATTGTTGATGGTGAAAGATTAGGCCTGTCTCTGTAAAACTTTCTAGGCGCTGTTTTTGTGTTGTTTAATGTTGTGCTCTGTGGTCAGGGCCTGAGCTGGGAGGGTAATGCATGGTGAGTGTTTGGGTCTGCTGGACACAGGTGGTGGAGGCCAGCGAGAGCAGGACAGAGATCAACGAGACCTGTGAGCTTGACCGCTCTGCAGCCGCACAGCTGCAAGTGCTTTACCTCAGTCCCATCAGCAGGGCACAGCTTCAGCCCTTACAACATTACTCATGACATTTTTTAGCAAACAATCTACTTTCCTGGCCACAAATTGTGGCTGCAAAATAAAAGTGATATGCATTGTATAATAATATTATAAACTCTTGAAAGCCTTGCCTCTGTCAAAAACTAAGGTACCTGGACCATCAACAGTTCAACACATATTTTTTCAAGGGGGGCTGTACAGAAAATATATACTTTCTCATCAACATATCTAATCCAGTAGTTTTCTGTAATAGTCAAACTGCAAGACCATTGCTGAACTCCAATATTATGACATCAACTGACACAAAATGACAGGGATTGGGATGGGGGTGGTCCTTAACAGGGCAGGGCACTGTGCAGAATCAAAAAGGTATGTCCACGGTTCACTTGGGTGAGGGCATCACATATTAAGCATTCCTGCCCAACAGCCAAGAAACAAGCTAACCTTCCTGTCATACGCCACCCTGAGGTAAGAGCCATCTTCCTATCCTCCAGATGACGCCCCAGGACAAAACTCCTGGTGCCCTCCATCAATCACTGCACTTTTCTGCCCCCACATTAACTTCAATTAAAAGCTGCCAGGAGCACCATACGTGGCTATTGATTAGCTCTCCTAACAGGCCTCTCTGCTCCCTCTCAGGCCACTTGCATCTGACAGGGGGGTGTGTTGCCATGGCAGAATGCAAATACCCCATCAGGGTGCATCTGTTTCCCATGCTGAGGGTCAGGCCCTAACGGCTGTCCTTCACACATCCAGTTCACACACACAAATCCTGTTGTGGCATTTGGTCATGTTTGAGTGTCAGGACTCATCCTCCCCACCCAGAAACATTGTAGCATGTATATGTTTGAATAATCACTCTGATTCTCTTTGATTCTTCTCTGATTCTGAAGACAAGTGCAATTGTTTAATAGAAACCAATCCCGGATTCGTTCAGTCCGGTTTAGGAATACTGGCAGTACTGAAGTTCCAAGTTGTTATCCCTATAGTGTTTTTTATCCCTGAGTTTTCTTGTGGAATACATCCAAGAGTGTTGTGGTAGCTGTTCACCATGGCCCCCTACACAGTAGAACTGTCACGCCTTTGTGTGTGGGTGCAGTGCTGTTATCGTGTGTGCCAGGGATGACTGAAAATAAGGAAAAGCAGAAACTGAGTCGTGATACCACGTCCAACGTTTTCGTTATTCAGCTCATGGCTAATAAGAGACGCTTGAAAATCAGTGTATTATTACATTCATATAATAACTGCATTCATTTATCTCTGAGTTTTAAAAATCCCCAAGCATCTTTAAGGTTGGTCACATGAAACAAAACTAAATACTTTAAGCTTTGACATTTGAAGCTTTTGTTTGTTTTTAGACTTTTTTACATTTTATTGACAGGATGGGGAGAGGGCCTGAGAGATGCCTCGTAATTGTGTTATCATGGACACTAGACCCTGTGTTGGGTATGCAACGCCAATGCTAATGCTTTGCCCCACCAAATTGTGTTTGCTGATAAGTGAAACTAAGTGAAATATTTCCGATGTCAACTGAACACTACCATAAACATATAGAGGTATGCTGATAAGCAGATTATGGAATGATCACTTTCACTGTTAAACATATAGAGGTAGGCCTATGCTATATAATAAGAAGATTATGGAATGATCACTTTCACTTCTGCTGCTGTGCTCTGAAGAGAATCACGATCACAGAATTTTTGTTGGTAAAAAACAAAGCAGAGATGAGCAATAGTGAAATGTCCAGTCCATGTAAAATATTGTCATACTTTCACTGAGATATACTGTATACAATGGCAATTTCACAAGCATAGTGGAAGTGTAGGTTTGATATCCTTCAGACACCATCAGTCGATCCATTTTGTATCCATTTCATACATCAAAAAGCCATCACTGTGTCTCCCAAGAAAAGGATAATGAGTGGGTCAAACATCTTAAGCTTTATAAATGAAGCCACATTTATGTGACAGTTGATTTTGAATGCACTCCTTATCAGCTGTTGGAGCAAAGTTGGAGTTGCTCTCCGGTGCGAAGACACAGAGCTTTGATGATATCACCATCTGCTGAAAGAGCAGCACGTCTGTTATTTCTCTGCATCCAAGCGCCACAAAGAGATGATCTCTCTCCTAATCTCTGTCTGTAGGAATATAATGGGCTTCTCTGCTCCCCATTATTACTCTGGTCACAACCAATTACTTTTGCAAGAATTTCTCCCCCTCCAGAAACGAATGTCCTTCATTATGTTAACCAAACAGTAACCTGTGTGCGTATACAGAGGATTCATTAGGGAGCCAATGAAGCGTCATCCTAAACACAATTACACACAGTCAGCGTGTCACCCCACAATGTGCGGTAAGTGATCACTGCAATTAGAGCTGATGAAGTAGGCAATTTGCAAAACAATACAGGTACAGATGACTGTGACCCTACAGGGTTTGTCATTATGAATCACACTCGCCTCACTCCCTCTGTCACACGTTGCTCATCAGTGTCTCAAGGAGACACCTCAGTGAGCGAGCGATTGAAACCAGCAAACAATTCTGTTTAGCACCCACAGCCAAAGAAACACTGTTAACTTCATGTTAATAAAAACACAAACATTACACAACAATTCATTGGTTAGTTAATGTTAGTCTACTCATAAATCAAACTATGCCAGCTCAGGTATTCACTGGCCCTGCTTTTCTGGTCAACATTTTTTGTTAGAAAAGCTGATGCAAATAAGCACAATTGCATGCACATAATATAACCTCAGTTCTAAATGTATCAGAGCATGAAAAAGTTTTACAACGCTTGGTAAACTTGGTTGTTACTGATACATGTGGGAACTGATCTTATTCAAAGTGAGATGCTGCTCTCTTGTGGTAGATATGCATACTACATCACATTTTTGGCGACTGTAGAGCTCCCTCTAGAGTCACAATATATTTATATTTTACTCTGCTATGTAAATAGCAAAGTTCTTGTGACTTATCTGCCCTGTACACAATGAAAATGCTTTTGCTGTGGAGGTGAAGGATTAAACTATCTCCAAAGAGCTATATCTGCTGACAAGGTAATGTTTTATGATTTTAGCAAGACTAGGAGGGCCGCCGTTCTTGGGAGTTGCAAGGTTGGTTTTCTTTGTAGGGACTCGCTACGTCTATGCTGTATGCTAGGTGCTATGCTTGCCTGTATCACAAGTTTGTTTACCATCAAATTGGCTTCGTAAAGGGGAATATCTTGCATAGTGTACCTTTAACAGTAGCTCAGGTGTAGTGATATTATATCATGTATAACTGAGAGAAGTCGGACCTTTGAAGCCCATGTTTGAAAATGAGTTTTATTTCATCTCCATCTCAACCTGTGTCCTCAGCACCCTTTGAAAGATGCCGTCATCCATTACTAGCCTCAGAAGGACAGTAGGCTACATCAAATGATGGTCTGGATGTCAACAGCTTCACTCTAAACATGTAAGCAGAGTGCATATGAGGGAAAGGTCAAGCTGGTGCCCTGGGCAGACTCCCCCGAGCAGACTGCGCCACTCTCCTCAGGAGATTATGTTCTCCCACAGCAATTGACTTTTAGATGAGCACGCTTTGACTTTGACCCCATGCACCCCTGGAATGCTAATGGAGGAGCGTAATGCATGTCGGACTCTGAGTAAAGACCTTTTATGGATCATCAGTGTGTCTGTGTTGTGCCACAAATCCCAGGCATTTTTTTTATGTATATATAAAATGTCCACCATGTGTGAAATTTGTAAAACAGTATTACGTAAATGCTTTCCTGCAACTATGCTGACCATGTCATCCTCAAAAAATAGAAAATATATTTAAACGGTTGGTGTCATTGGTGTTTGTTTATAAATAATTTGTAAAAGTATTTAAACATAGAAATTCCAAATGAATACATTTATTCATAATGCTATGTAATATTCCCCTTGAGACAGTCACCATGGTGATAAATGTGCTCGACTGACAAAATAATGATGGAGTGAAAGAGAGAGGTCACAGTTCAAGGTCCCAGTGGTGAGACTGCACACACTAGTACAATCCACACATGGAAGGTGCTCTCAATTCATGATTAAATGGTGTCTTATGTCAACACACAATGTGTGTGTATGTGTGTGTGTGAAAAAGAGATACCAAATAATTAAATGCACACAATCATCTTCTCAAGACACACCAGTGAACTAACTAATTTAGCTTAATGATAGTGCAAAGAGCCTGTGTTTGTGTGTGTGTGTGTGTGTGTGATGAGCAATAGATTACACACTGAGTCATCCAATCTATTTCACACTATCTTGTACGAAAATAAAGTGCCTGAATAAGACTCATCAGCCAGTCCTCTGATGATGGTGTTCCTGCTCGTCATTGATGGCTCTTCTGGTCGTAGCTCTTTGCCAGAGGCTGAGGCTGGTTGGCCTGCCAGGTCTTAAGGCACAGCTGCAGGCGTGGGCCACAGGAACAACAGCCACAGGCTCCATCCACTGACAGGAAAATGATAGCATGCCCTCTGAACGAAGGAACAATAATGGCTCTCTAATACTGCTGTGACCAACAGTTGTAAACCAATCCTATGGCAGCCACTTAAACAAAGAATCTCACGCTAGGCTTTCTCCTAGAAGTAGTTGGACAAAGACTTGCCAAATAATGCCTGTTCTAAAACAGAATTTCCTTCTCCATTAGCCTATCTATTACAGTTTTTCTCGATTGCTTTTACCTGCTTAAGTAAACTGGAATCCACTTGGTCTTCATGACTACTTTCTTTGCACAGCAAAAGTTATCTCTTGCGAATGTGTTCAAACATTTTCATTGGGTTCACACATTTCTGACATCCTTTTGCAAAACAGTTAACACAGGTGTCATTCAAAAGCCCCAAACTCTAGTTTCCCCATGCTAAACAAAAGGAAAACATATTTTCACAGGTGATATAGATTCCTTGCATAAGTCTGAATCTCTTATACACCTGTGTGAAACTCCTTTGCACAATTCTTCAATCAGCAATCATTCATTATACATATAAGAGATGTCTGTGTTGCTATTTGCAAGTATAGATCTATGCACATTTAGACAAAGTACTGTATTGCCTATATTTGGTGGAGAAAACAGTACAAAAGGTGTTTACTGTAGGTCTATTTCGATAAAAGTTGTAGTTCAATGAAATTTACAGTATCTTGCTAGGTGTTTGCTGCATGTTTTACATGTCAATGACAGTTACATCTTGGAAGGGAATTAATAAATATTTTTTTTATTCAGTACATTTAGTCTTTTCACAGTTTTTTTCTGATACCAGAAAAATGAGAAAGTAATGGAACAGACAGCAAAAATGATCATTTTGAGAACTAGATTTTACATTTTGTTGTCCAGTGTGTAATGATTGATTAAAGAGTGTTTTTAAATTGGCAACAAGTTGTAGTGTTTGAAGGCAAGATTTGCTTTTGCTGCATGTTTTAAGTGTTTTGAGAGAGTAACTGCCTTTTGCAAGCAAAACGTGTCATTTTGTCCAGAGTGCTTTTGTTCAGACATGGGTGTTAACTGTTTTGAGAATGTGATGTCAGAGTTGACACAGGTATCAAAACGATTGAGATTAAGCCATTATGGAGGGAGTGTTTAACATGAAGTGCTGTGATGTGTTACGTAACATTTAGCTATGTGTATAACTGATATAATGGACTATAATCAAAGATTAAAGATCAAAAGATGAAACATTATGTGCAGATAACATCCACTGGCCCTTGAATGTTGTCAGTGAGCTCAGAGAAATCAGTCCCTGAAATCTCCAGTGCTCTCTCTAAGATACTGCTCTCTGTATTTGCTATGAGTGTTTGTGTTTGTGTCCAAGTGTCTTTCATTTGTTTTCTTTGTGCAATGCACAGCATGTGTATGTGTGTGTGTGTGTGTGTGTGTGTCATCACAGAGTGATGCTATTGAATGAATGAATGAAAGAGGACACATTATCATCAGTAAATGAAAATGCATTTATCTGCCTTCTCTGTGTTCAGTGAATCTACTGTACAAATGTGTCTGTATAAAGTTCCTACAGCTTCACAAGTGACATGCATAGCTGCAGAACATCTCCAAACAGTGTGACATCAGACTAGGAGGCTCAATGATATTTACAAACGGAGTGTTTGATTCAAATGACTGAATCTAATGCTGACATTCAATTTTAGGCTTTTGTTCATTCAGTGATAATTATCACCTCACACAGCCCTGGCAGAAATTAATCTAAAAATAGAAAATATATTAAAATAAATATTCACAGCATGTACAGAGTTGTTAGGTGTTGATGAAGTAGACTGACACACATGCGCGCGCACACACACACACACACACACTTGATTCTAGGTTTAAGCTTGAATTCTGCATTGAAGCCATAAGGATTATATTGTATTTCCTACATTGCTCTCAGAAAACCACAGGTTGTGATAAGTATAGGACTTTATCATCTATAGCTTTTTGTGATTGTCCGTGGCTACAGGCTAATCTTTCTATCTGACAAAAAAGATCACTTCATAGGCACTCTAAGCTGCCTAATTGTATTTGAAAAACAAACTGCAAAACAAACAGGAAAAAACATACCGTTATCCACGCATAGAGTGTACAGGATATGCAACCACTGATTTGGATTATGTATTTTAGGACAAAATATAGGACAACTTCAGTTAGATGCTCAGTGCATGGCTGTGGCTTGTGTAGAATTGCACAACTATTGGGGGGGCAAGTGCTCTATAGAAACACTCTGCTACTCAGCGTAATAATGTACAGATATTTCAGTAAACACACACACACACTGAAGTCCAACTATGGCCGTGGCTCCAGCCTGTGGGATAGGTCAAAGAGGGTCTCCTGGCTGCTGATTACGTGCAGGTATTTGACGCAGGTCATGTCTGGGTTGTCCTTCTGTCTCAGTGCGTCTCCTGTGGAACAGAGAGGCTCTTCAGGATCCTGAGCGCAGTGACTGATGAAAGGAACAATTAGATGGGATACAGTCATGATGAAAGGCAGTCACGCCATCATACGCACCCATGGGATCCAGCTGACATTGTTTAATCAAGCGCGCTGACTCGGCTATCATGTGCTGTTAGAACAAAAACAACACAGCAACCTTAATCATTCACCACACGTCACCAAGCCATCTGGCCTCTGCACTACAGACACGTGATGACCAAACCCTGATGCTGCCCGTTTGTCATGTCACTAAAGACCCCCCACAGTCTACTCACCAGCTTCTCAAAGTTGAGCAGGTTGTCCAGAAATGTCTTGTTGCCCTCATGAATGAAAGTAATGTCTGTGGAAACAGAGGACACAGTAACTGCACTGTCATTAGTGTGAAACAGGCCAGTATGAGGAGAAATCTCCTGTTAAAATAATGTCAAGTTGTTAGATTATAACTATAGCAAAGATGCAACGCAAAACACTGTAATGGATATTGGGATGTTATAAGCACCATGATAATTGGCATAATACAGTAGGTCCTAACTACATCTTTCTCTGAGGGTCTCTGAGGTCATGGCCATAGAATAGATTGTGAGTAGTCATGATATACATAGAGCATGCTAGGAGCATCTTGTGTGGACAAAATTGGCTTTGGTGACCTTTAAGTAGCAGAGGCAGGAAAGGAAGCTTAGGGGTCTTCATCTTCTTGAAGGTAGTCCTATAAGCCTTGTGGTTGAGGGAAGGGTCCTAAGACAAAGAAGAAGAGTGTTTGGTCTTTTGTGTTTCCATGGCTTCTGTGTTTCCATGGCTTTTGTGTTTCAGGTGTTGCCAGTATTCTTCTGCACATGATTAAAGGAGCGATTTGTAGGATTGTTACGGAACGTTCTGTAGGCCAAAATCAAAACACTGGTGAACGTTCTCAAGACTACCAGACGCGAGCCTCTTCTGGGTTGCCAGATGTAGCCTAATGAAGACTTAGCTAACGTTAGTTGACCTGCAGCTGCTTTAACGTTTCTCCAACCATAACCCAGCTACACATTACGGACACATTGAAAACAAAAAATACCTCTCTAACCAATGTAACATATTTAGCTGAAGTTAGCAATGCAGATGAAGTTTAGCCTAGGCTACCTGTCGTGGAGAAATATGGGCAACTCTGCGTCAGACTTGATATTCTTCGTTTGACGAAGATGTCGCCATCTCAGGAAGCTCATCCGATGTCCACTTTATGTGTTTCTTGTTTTAATTTTGGAAATGTGAAATTTGCCTGCCTCTGGTAGGCGTTCATGACTAGGCTACAACTGAAAGCAAGTTGACAGGTGGCCTTTGCTAATTTGGCAACACAAATAGGAGAACACGCCAGCCCATTATTAATACGCTATTCTAGAATTAATCATTCAAAACAAACGAAAATTCCAAGAGATTCCGCCCCGTAACTCTTTTTTTTTCATGGGTTTTACGGGTTATAGTAATGTTGTCAAATAATCAATCAATCAATCAATTCATCGTGTTTCCTTACTCTCTGACAACATATGGTGATCATTTTTGGAATGGTTACAATTTATTTTCCATTATTTCCTACATAATGGTCCTTTAAATGGGATAAATTCCCACTCACTGGTAAGCCTAAACCAAACATCAAACATGTTAGATTTAGCTGTTACATTGTACCATTCATTTTACACAGCTCCCCACAGTATGCAATAGAAATCGCCATGGGAATGAGGTCATACATAATATGGAATAAATAATGCTTTATTTGACTGAATTTAATGAATGTAAAGTTTACAAGGTTTTTTAGGGGTTTACTATGCTGTTAAACTGACTACCCACCAACAGTCTTATATGTTTACTAGTGTGTATACCTGCCATATGGATGCTTATGCTAATGAGTTTCCCCTGACTGCAGTTTGTCTGTTTATCGGCTGGCTTCCAACTCTCTGTGTCCCCTCCCCTCCCTTCAGCCCCGCCCCTCTCTGTCTCTCTGTGTCCCCTCCCCTCCCTTCAGCCCCGCCCCTCTCTAATAGTATAAGTATATAAGTATATATACTCTTTTGATCCCGTGAGGGAAATTTGGTCTCTGCATTTAACCCAATCCGTGAATTAGTGAAACACAGCACACAGTGAGGTGAAGCACACACTAATCCCGGGCGCAGTGAGCTGCCTGCAACCACAGCGGCGCGCGGGGAGCAGTGAGGGGTTAGGTGCCTTGCTCAAGGGCACTTCAGCTGTGGCCCACTGGTCGGGGCTCGAACCAGCAACCCTCCGGTTAGAAGTCCAGAGTGCTAACCAGTGGGCCACAGCTGGCCCAGTGGGCCTCTGTCTCTCTGCTCAGCCCATCTCAGGCTGATGGGGCCCCCTTTCGGCCTGCTGGGGATTTGCTCAAAGCTTTTTCCTTTTTCCTTGCCGCCACTACCTACACACTTACTCTAGACCTAGGGTGTTCACTTCTTGCACAACCTCCATGATACACACTCTACCATAACATCTAACTGTACCACTTCTACTCGTGTATAGCCTACTGCATAACAGTGTCAGTGCCCTGCCTGGAATGTGAAATCTTGGTGGGTCCATACATTTCTTCATTTGAGTTTGTCAAGCTCAAGTATAAACATTTCATCAGAATCAGAGACTCTAAAAATAATTGATTTGTTTGATCATATTAGAAACAGAAATGCTCAACAATAATGGGCTATATAAAGCACATTACATATTATTTACACATTTGCGCCTCATTTAATCATGATACTCCAAAAAAGTAAAATATACTATATATTGCACAATATACAACAGTATGTCTAATTTTAAAAGCTAATCTAATTCTAGCGAGAATGTGTTGGGGATGATGATTTTGGATCATGTTTGAGCAGCTTCTCAAGTGGATGTCTCTTGAGAGCAAATCTGTGTGACATCACAGACACACAAACATGCTCCGTCATGTCACACATGTCACCACCATAAAGCACCATCTGTCACAGTGTTCCCAGCAGGGAGTCAAATCAGGGCATCGTGTCTTCTCTCCTAATGAGCTTCTCCCAGTCATAGGATTCAGCTGCTTCTTCATAAGCCCATCTGTCCATACACAGAGAGGGGCACACACCACACACAATGACTTACTGTCAGGGCCTCCAACTCCGAAAACAGCTTACGGAATTTCCCTGGAACTTTCTGTTGGCCAAGACAGGGAGAGATTTGAAACAAAAGTTTAAAAGTCACCACAGATGCATTATACCGTATGGACAGTATAGTTGCATACTCTAAACCACACACACACACACACACACACACGCACACGCACACGCACACACACACACACACACACACACACACACACACACATAAACACACATACTCCCCCCGCCCCACACACACAAATGTCCTCACCTCCCATGTCTGACTCAGGCGACTAATAGCAGCTGTATTGAGGCCCATAATGATGGCAAAGAAGGAGTTCATATTCCTCTGAGCTTTACAACTGAGGGAACAATTACAGAAAAAGTAATTATGGTCAGAGCCACGAGCAAAGCAATATTAGTCACAAGTATTGAAAACAGACCCACCGCATCTAAGGAACATATCTCTAATATATGTATTATAACAACAAAGCCATGCAATGTTCCGGCCCTGGACATTATTGAACATATTTTCATGATTGGCACACAGCACAAAATGAGCCTTGAAGAAGGAAATCATTCTGTTTGCCAATTTAAGTCTGGCACAGCACCATTATTCTCCATGTCATGAGTGCTGCTATTTAAAATGTTTACATCTGAAGGCTTATTAGCATTTATTTTGAATGACCTTAGAGTGAAACCATTTGATTTCTACAAGTAGGCCTACAGTATCAATCAAACCTTCTCACATCAAATTACCAATTATTATTTTTTACGATTCATTCAATTAACTTGGCAGAATTTCATGTTATTACTATTATTATAGTCTGTATTGATGCTACTGACTGTGTGTGTGTGTGTGTGTGTGTGTGTGCGCATGCATTCGTGCTTGCGTGTGTGTGTGTGAGTGTGTGCATGTTATTACATTACATTTAGCAGACACTTCGTGACCAAAGTGACTTTTGTCAGCTATATTACAAGGGATCACATTGTCCCCGGAGCAACTTGGGGTTAAGTGCCTTGCTCAAGGGCACAACGGTGGAAGCCGGGAATTGAGCCGACAACTTTCAGGCTACTGCACGCTAGCCCAGCTTCTTAACCACTATACTACCACCGCCCTCATGTGTGTGTATATGTCCAATTAATATAGCAAGGATTTGCTCACTGAGCTGCAATCTTGATTAACTTCTTCAAAACTTGCACCCGCTTGCAGAGTGAGGTGCAGAGCAGCACTTCGGTCATCACCCAAAGCTGAACTTCATTGCAGCGCTGCAGCAGCCTCTCCATCGCCCCTGTGTGGCCAACATAGGCATCACGGCTGCAGGTGAAGCAGATCAGCTCTGGCTGTGGGAGACAGATGATGACAGCACCACAACAGGTCTCTGTGATGGTCTTGAAATGGACTAGATTAAACAGCCACTACCAAAGATTAATTTTGAAGGTGCCACTGCAAATACAACCCTCCACCTCCCCCACACCTAATGCCAATGTTAATAGTCAGTCAATAACATTTATTTAAGTAAATGTATTTAATAGACAGCTGAATGAAATGGACCCTAATCAAACCAGTTTGGGTTGCTATACTCATTGCTGCAACAAGAAAAACAAATCATAATGTTAAAGCAACTCTGGTCCATTATCCCAAAAAACCTGACAACCTATCACAACAAGATGCATCTGCTGAATTTAAATTAGGACTCATTTGGCCTCATACACAAGGCATGTGAGGGATAGCTTTTCATATTAGCAAAATGTAGCTTCACCAATCTACTTGATATTGTTATGGTTTCACAGACACCTTTTTTAATAGATATAAAGGAACCTACCTCTTGTAGACAATGAAAGAGACTCCAGTCGAAGTTGGTTAGGGTGATAGCCACATCCCAGGCGTTAAGGCCAAGCAGGTGTGATGTCCTTTGCTGTTGTTGGCCATTAACAGTCAGAGGGTTCTACATCATGCAGAAGACAAAACTAAACTACTGCCATACATTTGACACAGGGAACACTGCACTGATAATAACTCAACTGAGAGTCAGCAGCTGATGTCTTACCATAACTGTAGTCAAGTCTTTCCTGTAAACCTGCAGTCTCTCTTCAGATGAGAGGCAATCTGAGAAAACACTGTCTTCAGGCTGAAACAGCACCTTCTCTGAAGACACAGTGGGGAGCGTATCAGGCTTGATGAGCACTATCATTAAGAGCTAACTCTGGAATCTTATATGAGATAAAATCATCATCATCATCAGACCAAAAAGATGCCATTTGTAGTCTTAGGTTTAGTCAACCTTGACCTCACCTTATTGTCCATGTCCTTACCTCCAGAGTAGGTAAGAGCAGCTAGCACCATGTCTTCCTGAGGGCAGTCCAGGAGGTCAGCCAACAGTGACAGCAGCTGCTGTGCTCTGACAGAGCTCTGCGCCTTCACACTGATGTAGGAGTCCTCACTCACATACATAGAGTACAGCACTGTGGACCAGGCAGGCACATTAGAACCCTTAACACTGATGTAGGAGTCCTCACATACATACATACATACATACATACATACATACACACACACACACACACACACACACACACACACACACACACACACACACACACACACACACACACACACACACATTAAAACCGCCCTTAAGTAAGTAATGACAAATGTGTTTGGTATTTCCTTGAAAATGGTAAGTCACTTCTGCATATGCCCCCTCCAAAATGAATGTACATGGAAAGAGAGTTAACAATGACTTACCCTCCCTCTCCTCTCTTGGCATGGTTCTGAGATTAGGCCAGTTGTCCTTAGCACTGAGTTGTTTGTGAAGTACTTTGCTCTAAACGTCAGATAATTACCATAACTGTCAGTGACCACACTCACATACATATACATGTTTGAGTGATTTTTTACAGCAGGGGTAAGTGAATATACTCAGACACTTTCTAAAGGCAATGCTCCCTCCCTCAGATGCTGAAAGTTAGCTCATCTAAAGCATGGTGGAAAAACATAGACTACCCAAAAGAAATCCAAAATAACCGATCCAAAATAAGAGATACTTCTTACAGAGAGAAACATTACATGGTACAACACTAGCTTCCCAAATTCTTCATATATCTGACGTCCTCTTGTTCTCTAGAGTCTTCAAAAGTCTTACCTTTTGATGAGGTGAAAACTTATCCACAGTGCTAGACAGAGAAATAAAAATGTCAAAGTTTGTGGAGTTTGTTTAGAGTTAAATGTAAACATTAACATCTATTAGTGGCTCATTTTCAATAACGAAAACATCAACAGTGTTTACACCTTACAACACTACAATTAGTAAAATGCCACAGTCATATTGAGATATAACTGCAAGCAGCAATGTAGGGGCTAAGCAACCTATTGCTGGACATTGTTGGCATGGACACATTGTGTTATGGAAAAGGTTGCAAGCACTCAAGCATTATGGACAAGGTTGCAAGCACCCTTAGGCGGCAGCAGGTTTACACTCTCTAATCTAAATCCATAGCACCATTAGCCCAGGCCCATGATTGGTAGCTGTGAGAAGGCACATCATGACCCTGATGTCTCACAGTGTACAAATCCCAGGCAGAGTGTTTGTAGCATGAGGGACCGAACCACACACTCTATATACTCCCCAGCTCTCCTCCTGTCTTGAGACCCATGGGTTGTAAACTCACAAATGGCTTTAGCAAAATGGGTTTGAGCTATCACAGCTGTCCAAAGGAGGCCATTTGGCTAACACCTCATTTGAACACTTCATAACACTTTATATAAAAGCCTGTCTGTCTGTGGACGCCTCAGGTCTACCCCTGAGCGCTACACCCATAGCAGCCAGGCGAGTCTGAATCTGAGTGTGGAGAGAAGGGGGCGGGGGGTGAAAGTGGCTGGATAATGGTGGCTGTCAGGGGGAGTTATGGGAGTGCCCTCTCTATTGGAAGGGGTCAGGACAACACGCTGCTGCAGTGGGACAATCGGCCGAGCGAGTGGCACTATTTGCTCTGTGAGGCCAGAGGGTCCAGCAGACCAGACGATCCCTGGCCCTACGGCTCATGTCAGACACACAGTTCACAGCATGTTGACTTTTGGTCATCCCTTCAGGCTCTATTAGTCTGAGACTGGACATTTTGAGCATAGATTGAACTTCTCCCAGTCTGTCTCTCATGTAGTGCATGAGACATTCAAAATCCACCCACTGCCTGCACTGCATGGAGAGAAGTCTCTGGATGTCTTTAAGATCCTTCTCCAGAGGTGGGAAGTCATAGATGTCATCCAGCACACAACGATACAGACTCTGGAAAACAGTATGACAGCATTTACATTATAAGACATGTAAGCCCTTAAAAAAACTAACAGCATTCAAATGACCGCATACAAAACCAGCATAACATGTCATACACACCGGTGCTTCTGAGAGTAACTCATGGTATCATAGGTAAACAAACTTTATAACAATGTGTGAATGAAATTAGCATTTAAATATCATCTTCTAATTTTCAACTTCCTCTATCTCTGCACCCTCTGCTGAGTGTCTGCCTAGTCCCACCTTCATGAACAGGTTGATGTACTCGTTGTCTCGGAGGAAGTTTTTGTAGAGAGCGTTCCACTGGGACACAATCAGCAGGATCTTACGTTTCCTGAGCAGGACAGTAGTCATGTCCTCATGTAGTGGGCTGCGCTTGGAACAGTAGGTGATCACCAGGGGAGTTAAGAAGAACATTTTACCAGTGTGAGAGTGAGTGTATGTGGGGAGGTGTGTGTGTGTGTGTGTGTGTGCGCGTGTGTGTATTGTGTGTGTGTATATGTGTGTGTGTATGTGTGGGTTTATATATGTGTGGGGGTGGGGGAGGGGCTAAAGAACAGAAGGATATTGTCCGAGGAGAGCTTGGCATAAATCATTGGTTGACATGAAGACCAAGTATGTAAGCAGGAAGTCATACAGGAGCGTGTCTGCTGGGAAATAAAACAGAAAGAGATATGGCCATATGTGAGTTAGAGAGCTGGAGCTCACGGTCCCTTAATGCCCCTGCTAACTCACTCAGTTACAGCCCAAATACTAAAGGTGTCAGATATTTTTCCTGTGCTGATTTCAGACCTTGAATACAAGTCATACTCACATAGACTTATGTTCCAAACAGAGAACTATTGGTTTTCAAAAAGAAAATGGAATTGTTTTCAGAGGCCCATCCTTTCACAGCTGGTATTCTGAATGATTTTTTCAAAAGCAGTTGATCTCTGTTGGTGTTCCCTCTTACTCCCCCTCTATCACCCTCCCCTCTCCTCCCACCCCTCCCTGTTACAACCACCTTCTCATATGTGGATCATATCATACAGAATGCAGAGCCTCTAATAGTGTCTTTTTGTTCTAGGAGAAGGAGGAAGCAGCTCCAGCAAGTCACCTTGAGTGCAAGTATTCAAGGGCACGTATTCATGTCTGTGCTCCTTCTCCATAGAGGAAATGTATATACTGACAAGAGAGGGAAGTGTTGTAAGTGAAAGTGACAAAAGGGTTGTAGAGAGTTCTCAGAGAAAGCCTGGTCTTTTGTTGGAGAAAAGATGAGGAAACACAGCCTGCCCTCTTCTTATATGTACAATAGTTTCTTTTGAGATGTCTGCATCTTATTTTTAAGGATCTTTGAAGTGGCAAAGTGGTTGAAGATTGCATATTAATCTTAATTCAGGCAACACCCTTTTGCTAAAAAAGTAAGCTAATGTCTTCTCTGTCTGTAAGGAGGAACAGTCCACCATTGACCGCCATGATAGTGTATTGTAAAAACACTGCCACTTAGTCGTCACTCTGCTTTGCCAATCATCAACCACTTTACTGTTAGCCACTAGAAAGGAGGCTAGCCAGGACCTCATGTTTACTGACCCTTAAAAGCAATAGCCTTTAAGTCAATCTCAGAGAGCCACATCATCATCCCTCAGCTAATGACTTGTGCCTCCTGCACGACCATACCTCAGTTTTAATTTGCTCATCTGGTGTTTAAAGGGCCAAATCGTGGCGATTCCATGCCTGGCTCGAGCCTTTAATCTATTCTTAAACGATCTGAGTGGCAGACAGCTGATTCGCTGATGAGGATGCACCCTGTTCACAGCTCACTCTCATTTCCCTCAATCTGTCTCCGCTCAATAGAATTACCTCTCACACGCAGGAGTCAGAGCTGAGCTGCTATTAGTTTAGCTGTCTCCCTAATGTGTTTACAGGATGGGAGGGTACGGTTTTGTCCTTGAAAGGAAAACCTTATTGTTTTAATGGTTAACCTTTTGAACTTTTCCTACAATATGTACAATATTTTTTACAGAGGAGATTTGACACTCTTTATTTATTCATTGTATTCTACACTGTCATGTGTTTGGTAGATAATAGCCTTATTCCAAATGCACTATTTATTCTAAAGACACTGCAATGGTAGAGAATAGCCTTATTCCAAATGCAGTATTCATTCTAAGGACACTGCAATGGTAGAGAATAGCCTTATTCCAAATGCACTATTCATTCTAAGGACACTGCAATGGTAGAGGATTTTTGTCCTCTGTGGTGTAACCTGAGGAAAAAACAATAATGGACACAGCTAATATCTTTAACATTATCTGTGTAAATTAATAGATGTGCACATTGGTCATTTTTAACAAATGTGGTGTGTTTGTGGGAAAGGGGAGGAGGGAGAGAGAGAGAGAGTGAAAGAGTGAGAAGGTGTGTGCATGCAGTTGTAAATACTCTTCTTTAATTTCACACTGGCTAGCTGAGCTGTGTTCTGCTCCACAGAGTTCCTCACATCATTATGTTAATCTGAAGCAAACAGCTGCAAATTCTGCTTACTCTCTCTCTCTCTCTCTCTCTCTCACACACACACACACACACATACTGTGCACACACACACACATAGTCTACACAAAGAAACTACAGAGATCGACACAGTAATACAAACAAAGACCCCCACACTTGCATTCAAATCACTAATGTTGTACGATGGCGTCTCTTTCTTTCTCTCTCTCCCTCTCTCTCTCTCTCCCTTTGGTGTGTGTGTGTGTGTGTGTGTGTGTGTGTGTGTGTGTGTGTGTGTGTGTGTGTGTGTGTGTGTGTGTGTGTGTGTGTTTGCGTGTGTGTGTATGTGTCTGTGTATCTCCTGATGGTTGAGAGATAGGATGAATATTTCATAATCTACAGTAGGAGATCTGGAGTCTCGCTGCAGTAACTGGTTGAAGTTTCCAACTGCTCCCAAACATCCTTCACCACTGAAGACCGTGGGCATGGGCTTTCCCTTTTGTGCACTCAGGACCCTGGGCATGGGCTTTCCCTTTTGTGCAGGGAATTACATACAGCACACTAACTGTATGCACTTTATGCTGCTATGTTAAGTTATGGCTTACACAACGCTGGTCATGTCTGACAGATTTTTTGGAAGTATGAATGCATGTCCATGTGTGCACAATTCATGCATAAAGATAGAGATGTCTACTAACCTCCAATGACATCAGAATGCACTGTCAGCTGTTTTTACATTCTAAAAGGATGGGTGGAGAGTTACTTTAGCACTCGCACCAGAGACAAATGAGTTCATACACTCTTAACTTCCAACTATGCAGACCTAAACACACAATTCATTGATCCACTCAGTGGTCAGCAATCACAGTTGTCCTAGTCTAGTCAGATTTTACTGAATGTTGTCATTGTAAGCATTACCTGTGTCCCACTGGCCAAAAGCATTTATAATCATGCCTCACATAATGTGTAGTCTGTGTGTGTAATGTGTGTATATCTTGTGTTGTGCGAAGCAGAGGAGAGCAGATATGAAATACACTGTGAAAGGAAGAAGCCCCAGAGCACGTGTAGAGTGACTGTAGCACTGAGGAGAAGACTGACTGGTCTGGAAGGCTAAACACTAAACAGCTGCATTCCCACCTCAAGCCCTCCAGCACACTCTCCCCTGGATCATGTAAACATGAGGCTCATGCCATCTCATGTGTGCTGCACAGATACAGCAACAACAGAGGCTGTACAGGGGTGAAATCAATCAATAACGGCCTCAAATCCCTTTACTCACAAGAAGTGAGAGCGCAAGCATAGGATACAAACATGATATTACAAACACACAGACACACACACACACACACACACACACACACACACACACACACACACACACACACACAAGAGAGAGAGAGAGAATCTATATCCTAGAGGAACCTTTCCTGTGAAATGATCTGGTTAGGCTCACCCTCTTCTCCTCATTTTTCATGAAATCTCTGTTTCTTCTTTCCCCTCATCTGCCCTCATCCCTTGCAGATACCCTCATTGCTCTCTCCTTCCCTGGTGTACCTTCCCCGTGGTCAAAAAGGCTTGACAGGAATACTATAGTTGCTTCTCTAGAGCTCTCATACATTTCACCTCATTCAGACATTTCATAGTCTAGGCGAGGAGATGTTTGGGAG
>NC_063201.1:31568011-31610511 GCF_017589495.1 Alosa alosa | reverse complement strand
TTAATACAATATACAATATCCAGCAGTCCTGTAGACTTTAATCATGATGATGATAATAATAATAATAATAATAATAATAATACATTTATCTTTTATTGCACTTTTAAAGACACTCAAAGGCGCTTTACAGTTGTATACATAGGTTTAACAAACAGACAAGGTACACAGACGACAGGGTTACATAAACAGAGAAAAGAAAACACACAGGTCCTATGACAAAGCAGAGGACAAAGCGGGAGGGGGCAGCAGCTGAGAAGGCCCTGTGGGCCTTGGTCTGGAGTGTAGTCCTGATGGGCTTGAGTGTGTTGGCATCGACGGACCTGAGGCAGTGGGCGGGAGTGTGGTGGAAACTACTTACAGTACATCACTGTAAAATGTCAACAGATAGGCTACAGTAAAGTATAGAAAGTTGGTTTTCCTGGTAGTGATTGATCAATTTATTTATTGAATTAATTAATTTGAGAAAAAATAACTGATTAAAAAAAATAACGCAGATTAATCGATTCCGCATGACCTTTGACCCCGAGCCTTTGTAGTCAGTAACCATTAGACTGTAAAAAGAAGGAGAGAGAAGAAAATGTGCTGCCTAGATCATTGATTGGAACATTTAATTTTAAACAATGGCCTGATGGTGTTGATAAAAATAAAGTGTTGATTAAAATAAAGTCCTCTGCAATGTTTGCAAGGAATTTGCATATCACCGGAGTTCATCCACTCTAAAGTCGCACATCAATGCAAAGAAATAGTGTTGACATTGAGGGGAGTGTTAATTTATTTTCATTGTGTCCCCTAGGTTATATCTGTGGCCTGAAATACCTTGGCAGGGTAGGAATTTCACTGCGCGAGTGGCCGTGAAGACCCTTTGAAAATCATAGGTTTACAGGCCACGGTGGCCTTGGTGCCCCCTTCTTTCAATATTCTGCTTTGTGTCCTACTAATAGCGATTTTTATTTAGCCTGTGGCCTGTCAAAATAATCTTAGCATTCACAGCGCAAATTAATTTAGTCTTTTATGCAGTAGAGAAAGTGACAGCGCAAGAAAGTGCGTCCAAATTCACCCATTCTTCTCAGTTGAACTACTCGCGAACTAGCCTATTCATCACACAGACATCACAAGTATCACATGAAAGAGCTTTTTCCCAGCTTTTAAACGATGTTAGCCGATAATTGCTGTGTTGAACGGTTCGCGAGAAAAGTAAATAATATAATTTAATTTAATAATACATTCTACTGAAGGTTTTGCGTCCATGATCTCCCTACCCATTCATCTCGGTAGAATACTTCACGAACCCTTCTTTTAACACATGACAAACCACATATCAGAATAAACAGCAGACCTTACCGAACACAAAAGTGTAAAGCAGTCCCCTGTACAGTTAGACGTTCCAGAGTAATCCAGTTTTGAATTTGCAGTAAATTTCGACATGCATGGATGTCTCCAAATTTGGGCTTTAAGTTTTACAATGTGTTTAAATTGTTCCACATGATTTCATAACGGGCCAAATACAAAATAAATGTTACAAATATCGCCTAGATATTGGTAAATCAGAGGACAACTGACTAAGAGTTTGTGAAAGTAGCCTTAATGATCACAAAATGCTAAGCATGCATCTAGGCTATTTGAGTTTCTTAAAGTTGAGCTGTGCTTAAATTTAAATAGTTCAATACATGATTTCATAGCAGGCCAAATATAAAATAAATTTTATATATAGCCTAGATATCTGTTTTTATTAGATGATCAGATGATTTACAGTTATATGTAATATGTCATGTTTCATGTTTTTGTAATGTTTCATACAATGATGCAGGTCTACTGCAGTGAATAGGCTAAATAAAACTTTGATAATTTTTATAGCCTACTACTGTATAGTTAACTTTGGCCTTGGTGCCCTGACATGTGACCTTTGTGCCCCCCACCAAATATGCCCAACTGAAGGCCAAGTGGCCTTGCCCCCAGAATGGTGAAATTCCAAGCCTGCTTGTATGTGAAAAACAACTTCTTCCCAAAGCACTTTTGAATTTATCTCCTCAGCATTTTAGGTCATATCATAGATTATTATGACCATTATTAAAATAATAAGAGTTTTTGAACTTTAATGTCACTAATGCTGATTATTCAATGTTTTATTTGAATTTAAAAATGTAAAATACTTTCACAGCAAAAATGATATATGCGATTAATTAGATTAATTGATCACAGAGTATGTAATTAATTAGATTATTTTTTTTAATCGATTGACAGCCCTATTTGAAACACATATTTAAGGTTTTGACAAGGCAAGGATGTTTTGCATTTTTTGCTAGGGACTTATTTGGAATCTGCATGACAACCTATACCTATTTGGTCCAGCAGGCACAAACAAACATTCTTTAAAAAGGCACAGCTGTTTACCAATTAAATAGCATAAATATTCATCCATGTAATGCTATGTTAGATAATGGAGCAGCATCTATGCCATTCTGTGCTTAGTGTGTGGTCAAATACTAAAACTCAGTCTATTTTTCAAAGGAACACGGAAATATATGATACATTTGCCCAGCAGTGACACTGACATGAGCAAAAATCAAGTTGTTGGCATTAAAAGATTGCAATGCAGGAGATTATATTTGCTGTATACATTAGAGTCTCGTGACGCTGGCCATTGCGTGAAGGTCAAAGTATGCCGCGCAGCAGCGTCCTCCTTTGCGTAAAATTGATTTTTATTTCTCTGGCTGTTGCAATTGATAATGATTAATATGAATGCCCTCAGTAAAAAAGCACAACAAACAGAAAGCAAACAGTTACAAACAAGTCAAGTCAAGTTTATTTATAAAGCACATTTCATACACAGAGGTCATTCAATGTGCTTTACATAAACAAAACCAAACAATAAAAACAAATAAAAGCATAGAAGGGCAATATAGTCAAAGAATAGTTAAAAGGTAAAGATCATTGGTGTTGAGGTACAGTTTCCGATGGCAACAAAGAAGCGCCTTTCTTGTAGATATGATTTTAGCCAGCTGATAACTATGCCTGTAAATCCAACCCAGTGTTCTAGTCTGTGTAGTAAAATATTGTGATCAACAGGGTCAAATGCTGCACTAAGGTCCAGTAGCACTAGGACTGATGTTTTACCTGAATCTGTGTTGAGGCGTATGTCATTGGAAACTTTAATGAGAGCTGTTTCAGTGCTGTGATTTGCCCGAAAACCAGACTGAAAGTAATCAAAATACCCATATTGATGTTAGGAAGGTGGTTAATTGATTAAAGACTACTTTTTCAATAATTTTGCCAATAAAAGGTAGATTGGATATGGGCCTGTAATTGTTTAGCATGGAGGCTTCCAGGTTATTCTTCTTGAGAAGTGGCTTTACAACAGCTGTTTTCAGTGACTTAGGAAAAGTGCCAGACAGCAGTGATACATTTACAATTTGAAGGACATCCGCCGCTATGAGGTGAAAAACAGTTTTGAAGAAATTGGTAGGCAGAGTGTCTAAGACACATGTGGAAGAGCTGAGATTCTGTACCGTTTTTTCAAGTGTGTCGTAGTCCATCAAGCTGAACTCTGACATCAAGTTTAGTTTCCCTCTGTTTGTTGCTGGAAGTTCAGGTTGTTGAATTTGTAATTGAGCAGATATGTTGAGTCTGATTTTGTCAATTTTACCTTTAAAAAAAGATGAAAACTCATTGCATATTAGTGGAGAGAAGTTCAGGCGCCAATTGTGAGGGGGGATTTGTTAACTTATCAACAGTTGAAAATAGAATGCGAGTGTTATTTGAACTTCTATGGATAATGTTAGAAAAGAAAGACTGTCTTGCTTTGCATATTTAAGAGTTATATGTGCGGAGCATCTCTTTATGGATTTCATAGTGGATCTGAAGTTTGTATTTACGCCATTTTCGTTCAGTCTTCCTACACTCTCTTTTTTGAAGTTTAACTGCTGGATTTTGCCTCCATGGTGCTTTCTGTCTGTCTAACTTTCTTGAATTGTAATGGAGCAATGTCATCCATAATGTTTGCCATTTTTGCATTAAAGTGATCAAATAAGTCTTCAGAGTCTGACAGTTGACTTGACTTTAGTGAAAGTGCTTGCTCAAAGAGAGCACTTGTCTTATCATTTATACAACAATCATGCACTTGGCTTCATAAGAGATTGCGCGTGCCCGCACGCACGGACTCGCGATTGCGCTGACCACTGGACACCAGACAGCGTAGCGTAAAATTAACGTTGACAGCGGAGGCCACAGCATCATGCCGGATTCGAACCGGCGATACTACTGGCACAATTCAGGTGTTTCGCACAGCGACGTTTTCTCTATAGTGGTACGAAAGCGCTGCTTAACATAGTGCTCGGTGTTATATACATTATTAGAGACTCGTGACGCTGGCCATCGCATGTAGGTCAAAGGTCCTCCTTTTCGTAAAATTGATTTTTATTTCTCTGGCTGTTGCAATTGATATCAATGATTACTATGAATTCCCTCAGTAAACAGCACACTAACCAGAAAGCAAACAGTTACAAAGTCACGCACTTGGCTTCATAAGAGATCGCGCGTGCCCGCATGCACGTGTAAGCACTTGTTCACCCGACTACGCCACTCAAGAACTCGAGCTGGGAACTCGAACAATGAACTGCAGGTTCTTTTAATTTGGTGGGAGCAACAGAACAGAACTACCACAACAGCAAATCCGTATTTAAAAAAAATATCTATCTATCTATCTATCTATCTATCTATCTATCTATCTATCTATCTATCTATCAAGCTTTCAGTTAAAAGTGTACACCATTCACGCACTCATTTATGCATGGGCCATCCGAATAACCAGTCCACGTTCCATCCGATACAAGCATACACAGCTGACGCTACACCAAGTCCACACAGTCCATATGGGGAATCCCCTCTTTATCAGTCCGGTTCACAGCACAGTCTCCAAGGCACACCTATAACCCACACACGCACTCACACAACAAGAGAGAAGCCGCCAGTATCTCCACAGCAAAATATCACAGCAAACACCAATCAGAGCGATCAAGCATTTAAACACACTATAATTCCCCACTCTACTCACACAGGCACAATATATTCACAGGCGGCAGTCTATAATTCTCAATTGACGTGTTGCAATAATCGTTGATCTCTTGCAGCGAGGTTAGGAAACCCACAGGGATGACTAGCAAACCATTCTCCAAAACGTATCATCGGTAACTGGAGTCGTAGTGTAGATCAGCGCAGCTCAGCAATCCAGCGAACCACAGGCGCAGATTAAGCCAGGAACTCCAAACGGACTATCCACAGCAACGACCGGAGGAAAGAGAGCAGCAAGCCAGGCCGAACACCCTTCATCTGATCAGTCCACCCTTTATGTCCAAGTTACTACTAGGCCGGCAATCATTAACACCTGTAAACCTAATCAGCTATTAGGCCATTGTTCAGCTGTTACCTGCAGCGCAGGGGGGGAAAGGGGCGTAGCCCCGAGTCATGCAATTACGGTCAGACAATAATAATACACAGCAATCAATGCACATCACAAAATAAAAATAAGAAAGTAAGACTATGTTTACACGAAGCAGGGTATTTTCCTAAACGAATATCTGGCCATCTACGTTTGCAAATAAAACTGCATTTACACGAGACCGTTTTTTTTTTTAAATGTGTTTACACGAACCCGTGTACATACATGCTCTCATGAGCACGCCAAACCACAGTGGCAGTCTAACGATAAGCTCAAGCTCACATTAACCCTTTAGCCGCCAGGGTTTAAAAAATATAAATTGGATTTTTACATCAAAATTTCAAAAGGCCATGGCTTGCAAGTGGTCAGAGATAAAGTCCTACTGTAAAGGTGAAAATCATTGAGTATGACCAGAAGTTTATGAAGGGGGTAGATTTACTCATCTAATTTGCATATTATGACGTCACTGGATGGCAACCACCGTGAATTATGCACATTTCAGTAAATACTAGATGTTGAACATATTTGAGCAGTTTTACTTTCTTTTTTTGTGATTTCACCGACATAACAAATGAACAGGAACACAGTCACATGTAAACCAACAATAGTAAACTATAACTATAATCACAAACCCTATGCTACTATACAATAAAGTAGCCTGGTCAAATCTGTTCCTTATCGCGGGTGACTTTGAAGTTCTTCAGAGCCCTATTTTTACAACCCCTGCTGTCTATACCACGTCCATTACGGACACCATCATCACTATGGTCACTGGCACCTCCAGCTATGTTGGGCAGAGGGTCGAAATAAGCATGGTATGCTTAGTGAACACTGTCGAAAAAAACGCACCTCCATTCACAGACGCTCCGTGACTATCAGTCAATAGACGATTGATCATATTCTCCAAAAGGCAGATATTCTCCTTCAGAATCAGAATAGGTGAATAACAGACCCAAGACGTCATCACACGTGAATTTTTTTATCAACATTTGGTATATTTCTGCTTCAATTTGTGCAAAACTAAAGCTTCCGCGTTATGGAGGAAATGCACGTCTTCATGTATTTCTCGCGTGTTTTCGCGAGCTTCCTGAAAACTTTGAAAAAAAAGGTTGAGCTTGAATCAAAGCTCTGGGTGTCTGCCAACTAGTGGTCAAGAGTACAAATGAGATTTTACACTGTACTCGCGTCTATCATCTGTTTTATTCAGTAATGACGCTTGTCGCAATATTGTGACATGGGCGGTTAGAGGGTTAACCAATCAGAACCCTGAAAAGTCGCACGTGAGAACATGTAAATGTAAACATTGGTCGCACATTTGGTGTACTTCTGTCGCATACTGTGACGTTGGCTGCCCAAAACTCCGTTTACCACAGTTTACAACCAAACGCATAAACGAAGTTTTCCAAAAAAAAAATCACTTTGGCCGGAGTTTTTTTGGATAACCGTTTTACGGGGTGAATTCTCCGTTTGCGTCTAAATGAAAGGCTCAAACGTAGGGAAATGTCTTCGTTTATAAAAATACACATGCTCGTGTAAACGGGGTCTAAAAAGCACAGCAATCATTATCTAAAAATTCATATTTCACACCATGCACAAATGACCACAATTATCCATATATCCTTACATATGACATTCACCCACACCTTATCGTTGGCAGTCCCGGTCAACACATAATCATCATAAGAGGCTCTTAGGAAGAATCTCTATACCTCAATGGTTGCAACCCAAGATTAGCACATACAGACCTCCTAGGGGCCACATCATTACCTGCTACATCATCTGACAGAGGGGGTGCTGCCCAAGGCACACAAAACATGGATGGTAACTCACTGCTGGGAGACACTGGTACATCTGGATGCAAGGCGGGGGCACTTTGGGGGTGATTAACACAAGGTTTAAGACAATTCCTGTGTAAAACCCGCTTTTTCCCAGTACTTTCTGACTTAACCCGATAAGTTAACCCTTCCTCATCCAACTGTCCCACTACTACATAAGGCTCTGGATCCCACTTGCCACAAAGTTTACCCTTGCCCCCATCCCGCCTATTCCTTCTCCATACCCTCTCCCCAGGAACTAAGGGAAGTTCTTTTGCCCGGCGGTCGTAATACTTCTTACACTGCTCGGCAGCTTGGCCCATGGACTTGGAGGCTAGGGAGTAGGCATACAGAAGATGTTGATGATCACTCACCCAGCTGTCCCATCTTTAATGGGCTTGCTGGTTCTCTACCCAGATGGCTACATCCACAGGTAACGTGAGGTGTCGCCCCAAACATCAGGTATGAAGGGGCATACCCAGTGGAGCTGTGTGCGGTGGCATTGTAAGCCTGGACCAGGGCTGGAATGAACTCAGGCCAATGGCTTTGTTTCTCCTCCTCAAGGGTGCGCAGCATGCTCAATAAGGTCTTATTAAAGCACTCACATGCCATTCCCCTGGGGGTGGTATGGGGTGGTCCTGGACTTGGAGATGCCGTACAAACTACACAGTTTAGCAACAAGATGGGACTCAAAATTGGGGCCTTGATCTGAGTGAAATCTCACTGGACATCCGAAAGTTTGTATCACATGTTGCCATAAGACTCTAGCTGTTGTTTTAGCGGTCTGGTCTCAGGTTGGGATGGCCCAAGCATAGCGAGTAAACATATCAGTCATAACTAAGATTTTCTGATAAGCATCAGTAGGCCTACCCAATGTCAAAAAATCTAGCTGAATGACCTCTAAAGGGAAGGACACCGCAAAAGGTTTCAAGGGGGCTTTTAATGCACCATCAGCTTTCTGGACTTGGTAACAAGGGCATGTAGCATGATATTGCTGTACCTGTGATTGCATGCCAGGCCAGAAGAAGTTGTGTCGGAGGCAGCTCAGAGTCTTCTCCAAGCCCAAATGGCCCACAGCCTCATGATGCTTCTTCCACACTTCATGGAGTTGTAGACTGGGGCACACAATCTGGAACCTAGCTTCATGGGTGTTGTGGTCGAGGACTTGTCGACACAGAACTCCATTGCGCAGCACCAGCCGGTCCTTCTGTTGTAACAACTGCTTTACCTTGGGTGGAGCAGTCCGTCATGCACTTCCGGTGGGGAATTCTCTGTTCTCCACATAGCCCCGGACAACTACCAGGTGCTCGTCCCCTCGCTGCTTAACCTGCCACTGCTCCATTCTGGGGACATCTGGTACTTCCTCGCCTGTGCCGAGAACGGCTGCCACATCAACAGGGGCTCTTATAGGTACCCTAGACAGGGCATCAGCGTTTGTGTTCTCTCTTCCTGATCGAAACTTCACTTGATAGTCAAAGGCAGCCAGTTGTGCAATCCACCTTTGTTCAGTAGCGCCAAGGCGAGCAGTCTGGAGGTGGGCTACAGGATTGAGGTCTGTATACACAATTACTTTACTTCCCATTAACCCTTAGAACCCTAAGCTGTTTTTAGGGCATTTTCACTACCTTTATTCATAAGGATTTATTCTGGTCATTGTAAGTGCCACACACACATATTATATATTGTTTTTTTCAGCAGTGTCTAGGCTATCCAGATCATCATTTTATGTATTAGTACTAGCATTGATTTTATTTTGATTTTTAAAGAATTAAAATATAAAAAGCGTGTTATAAAATTCTTATATTTTGAACTGTATCTCACCACAGCAAGCTCATAGCTCTACTTGCATTTCATGTGTGTATAGGGCAGACTGTCCTGAATCAGGCAATATAATTTCCATGTTGGAGGGATACTCTGAGGCTGAGCAATTTACAGAAATATGTGGTGTGTGATTTACGGAAATAAATGCCATTTTTTATTTAGTGATGAAAAATTACCTTTCTGCGCTCCATATACGAACTGATCTGACCTGACTTGACCCAAGTTTACGTGTTAGCATGTGTGCCTATGGTGTACTGTATGCACTCATAATGATTCTCAACTTTTTACTGCATTGCCATGAACAAAGTAAAGGCAAAAAAGATGTTTCTTTGTTGAACAAATTGGGATGCAATGTGAGCCTTGAATTGGATGCCATGCAGGAATTTGCTAGGATCTCAAAACTGGTTTATGAACATGCTTTGCCATAGAGAAACACATGATAGCGTTGGATTATAAACAGACAAACAAGTGGGGTAAGTCCAGCTATATGAAGCTATATGAAGTTATTATTTTGCCGTCACTTCGTCTGTTTTATAACCCAGAAGGATGTACTTGATATCAAATGATAGCTCAGTGTCTCCTCTTTCATCTGACATGCGTGGCATATCTATCCAATCATGGGTCCGCAAGTAATTCAAACGAAAGTAATGGGTGTGCAGCGCTGGTTTGTGTACATGACGTTAATATTTTTCAGTCACTCAGTCTGTTTTTATAAGCCAGAAGGATCGATATACATGGTACCAATGGGTAGCCCTGTGTCTCCTCTTTCATCTGATATGCTTGCCATATCTATGCGATCACAGGTTCGCGGGTAATTCAAACGAGAGCAATGGGTGCACAGGTGAACGCAGAGAAGTATAGACTGTAAATATGATGCAATTTGATTTAACTTCATGATTTTGTAAAATTTTCATACTTGATCGTACAGACAAGTGCGTAGTCTCTTTGGAAAGCCCCACTTCTTCTCTGTCATGCAATAAAAGGTTTCATCTCGCTGCGATGAACAGTCGCAGAGCAATGGAACAGAAAAGAAAGGGTGTGTTTTTTTGACGCACTTTGCGTCAATCGGGTTCTAAGGGTTAAATTTTTCGGCTATGGCCCATTTTAAAGCTAGCAGCTCTCCTGCTAGCGTAAGCCACAACTCTCTCCTGTCCCCCTTGTTTCCCTGCCAGGACCGCCCCAAAGCCAGCATTACTTGCATCGGTATACAAGACAAAAGGCTCGGAATAATCAGCATACGCCAAAATGGGAGCTTGCGTTAGAGCAGCCTTTAGGGACTCAAATGCTTGTTGGCACTCACTGGACAAGGCAACATGGCGGGACCCTGTCCGTTTGTCAGCAGGGGCACCTACTAAAAAGGGAATTCAAAGGGCGAGCGACCTTGGCAAAATTGGCAATAAAACGGCGGTAATATCCCGCTAGGCCAAGAAAGGCTCATACATCCTTAAAGCAACACCAAAGCACTTATCCTGTCGCACGCACGCCATTTGTTTATCCAGCACTGGCTTTGGAAATAACGAGGTCTACAGACAAGGTAGAGTAGGTTGCATGATTTTATGAAAGTATGATGTGTTGCGACATCAGAAGCAAGTCAAATTTGTAATTTCTTATGGGTCATTCCATTGAACTACAGATCCGCTACCCGATCTGGCAAACTTGCATAGTGCGGTTATAGCCGATAGAGGGTCGCGAAGAGAATGCAGAAGTGCCGTTCACTCTGTTACAAGTTGATGAACCACTGAAACGATTTTGGAAACAATATTTAAGGTACAAAAAACTTTGGTGTTGCTTTAATGGTCATGGGGACTGGCCATGCAGTTACTGCTGTTACCTTATCAGGGTCTGGTTTCACTCCCTCCCTAGAGACTACATGGCCTAGGAACTTCACCTCCCTCTGAAGTAGCTGGCATTTATCCACCCTTAACTTGAGCCCATGGTTGTGCAGTCGCTCAAAGACACTTTCCAGGTGGCGCAGGTGGGTGGAAAAATCTGAGGAATACACAATAATGTCATCAAGGTACACAAGTACAGAATCTGCAAGTTGACCGTTCAGACATTGCTGCATAAGCCGCTGAAAGGTGGCTGGTCCATTGCAGAGCCCAAACGGCATTTGCCGGAACTCGTTCAAGCCGAGCGGTGTTGTGAAGGCAGTCTTGGCCCAGTCTTGGGGAGCCACACCAACCTGGCAGTAGCCACTGGCCAGGTCAAGCGTGGTGAACCAAGAAGCAGAAGTCAGGGAAGTTAAAGTCTCTTCGATACGGGGGAGGGGAAAAGCATCTTTATGGGTAAGAGAGTTACATTTTCTGTAGTCGACGCAAAAGCGCCAACTACCATCTTTCTTATGAACCATAACAATGGGGGCTGCCCAGGAGCTAGAACTTTGCTGGATGACCCCCTTCTCTAGCATATCTGATAAGGCCCTCATTTCCTTATACATCATGGGTGGCAGTGGACGATACCTTTCCCTAACTGGAGGTGCATTAGCTGGGGGCGTCACTTGTTCTTCGGCTTAACTTCCACAATGTCCACGCTGACCGTCCCGTCATCTTGTACAATCAGGCTTAGGTCTGTTGACCCATGAACGTCAGCACGATCAACGCAGTAGACTTTAGCCAGCTTCTGGTAGCGGCCTATGGACACAGGACAGGAGCTTGCATTCTGTATCCGTATAAGGAGACGACTCTGCTTAACAAGGGCAACAGTTCTTGCTACAGAGAAGGCTTCAAGATCAGGTTGGGCCTCGATTTGGCCGTAGTAGTCCCGTCCCTTTGGACCTATCCGGGCACGCCCCCAGACAACCACTTCACTTCGGGCTGGAACCGTCACCACCCTTCGGCAAGCAGGGTGCACAAAACCCATGTAGCCATCTTCTCCCTCAATAATGGGCGTGCGTTGGCACAGGGCGAATGTACCGGTCCAGGCTTTTCTCATCCCCTGGTCCTGGAAAACAACCTGTGGGCCTTGATATGGAATTGATAGACCGTTGGCTGCTTTGAGGGTCAACCTATTGGGGGCTTCCCCACAAGATAAGGAGTTTGCCGGGTAATATCCAGACTGTGCTCCTCTGTTCGACATTGCGAATCCCCATCAAGAGTTGATCTTGCAGCTGGCTCTCAGCTAGTGCACCATCGGGGTCTCTCAGTTGTAATCTTCGGGACAGTTCACCCAACCTGAGAACATATGACCTTAAACCTTCATTAGCATTTTGGGTGCAGCTAAAAAACTGTGACCTCAAGGTGGCTATTGGGACTTGGTCACCATATAAGGAGTCTAAGTAAGCCAAAATTTTAGTCACTGTATCGCGTTCTATATCCCCTAAAACACACACTTCCCGTTTTGCCTCATCAGTTAAAGCTCCCAAGACTATACTAACTTTTTGGGCATCACTAAAATCCCGGGCCTGTAATAAACTCTGTATTTGTTCTTTCCACTCCTTACACTTCATATCACCACCCACCCCTTTATATTTGAGGATCCATGGTGCACCCGCATAAACTGGCATCATTTTGAAATAAATATAATAGATATATGCAGTTAGGTGTCTGTCTGAAGCTCCAAACCAAATCCTGCCGACTACGCCAAAATTTGTAAGCACTTGTTCACCCGACTACGCCACCCTATTAAAGAGCTGGGAACTCTAACAATGAACTGCAGGTTCTTTTAATTTGGTGGGAGCAACAGAACAGAACTACCACAACAGCAAATCCATATAAAAATATATATATTTATTACAAGCTTTCAGTTAAAAGTGTACACCATTCACGCACTCATTCATGCATGGGCCATCCGAATAACCAGTCCACGTTCCATCCGATACAAGCATACACAGCTGACGCTACAGCGCTACACCAAGTCCACACAGTCCATATGGGGAATCCCCTCTTTATCAGTCTGGTTCACAGCACCGTCTTCAAGGCACACCTATAACCACACGCGCACTCACAACATACACACAACAAAAGAGAAGCCGCCAGTATCTCCACACCAAAATATCACAGCAAACACCAAACAGAGCGATCAAGCATTTAAACACACTATAATTCCCCACACTACCCACACAGGCTATAATATGTTCACAGGCGGCAGTCTATAATTCTCTATTGACGTGTTGCAATAATCATTGAACTCATGCAGCGAGGATGTAGATCTTGAACTTGAACCAATGCGGCACTCACCATCAAACTGGGAGCAGACGTATCTGACTCCGTCCGGTTGAACGTAGCCCACAGTCACTGCGCCAGTGCAGCTTGGTTGATTGTAGACACTGGGCCTCCACGCCTTAGGAAACCCACGGGATGACTGGCAAACCATTCTCCAAAACGTAACGTCGGGAACTGGAGTCGTAGTGTAGATCAGTGCAGCTCAGCAATCCAGCGAACCACAGGCGCAGATTAAGCCAGGAACTCCAAACGGACTATCCACAGCAACGACCGGCGGAAAGAGAGCAGCAAGCCAGGCCGAACACCCTTCATCTGATCAGTCCACCCTTTATGTCCAAGTTACTACTAGGCCGGCAATCATTAACACCTGTAAACTTAATCAGCTATTAGGCCATTGTTCAGCTGTTACCAGCAGCGCAGGGGGGGGAAGGGGCGTAGCCCTGAGTCATGCAATTACGGTCAGACAATAATACACAGCAATCAATGCACACCACAAAATAAAAATAAGAAATTAAAAAGCACAGCAATCATTATCTAAAAATTCATATTTCACACCATATGACACACGCACGCATGCACAGACTCGCGACTGCACTGACTACCGGACAGCGCAAGTCAGGGGCGGAGCTTGAGGGGGTGCGGGGGGTGCGGCACGCCCGACCCCGCAGGGGGGCCCGGTCTTGGCGCCCCCCCACCTCTGGGTAAGGTGGGCGTGCCTCCCACGCACAAGGCGGAGGAGCTAAGATCATGCAAACGGTTTCTTTTCAATCATTTTCAGCAGAGTGGGACGTATTAGGCTTATAGGTTGCCCCAGTCAGGACGAGTTATGACTCACGGTTGCTGAAAAGTTTTGAAATTTACTTTGATGATTTAGTAGGTGTAAAATATTGAATAAAATGTTCTGCTGTATGACTGGCTTTATTTTAACTCTTATATTGAACTTTACAACGTGCAAATTTACAAAATTGGATCGTCTCCTACAGGCGTCAATGAGAGAACACTTACACTTACATGATTTTGGTTTCGATTTTCTAATCGAGTAAGAGTAAGTCTTTGTGACAACATGTCATGATACATTTGATAATGTGTGATTGTTGTTTTGGTATGAAGCATCTTTTACGTAGCCTAATGAATGCGCTCAAGAAAGTGAATGTAGCCTAACTCTATATGCGCTCTGTGTCTGAGCTGTCTGTGCACGTCCGCAATTGATCACGTTCCTCAAATAGAGAACACATCAATCCCATGGTATTTTTTGCCCTAAAATGCATGAAACATGCAAGTTCAAAATCCCGCCGGTAGCCACGTTACATCTCCGTTTCATATTTGCCTAGGCTACTAGCCTACAATAAATGAATTGAACAAACTCAACTGACAACAGGTATATCTACTGATTCGGTCATCGCGACTACAGAATACAGACTACAGAATACAGTACAACAAACTTTCTGTCTTTCTGAAGTTTATTTTTGTATTCCGGGGTACAGTAGCCTAATTGCCTAATGTCTTGACAGTAGTTTTTCTTACCGGCTTGCTGTTTAAACTGACTGCGCCGCTCTGAATCTTCCTGCCAGGTTTTTGACGCAAACCGCTACATCTAGGCTCTGGCATTGCCTAAACTCATCGTGTGGGAAATCAGGTCATCTGTCAATATTGGGCTTTGAAAGTAAGGGATATTTGCTCAGTAGGCTAATAGTAGGCTACATTTTGTAACATTTATAGAGAAACCGAGGGGAAGTTAAATTAGAAATTAGAATTGTTGGAAATTGAGCCACCCCCTCGCTCTGCCAATGCAACCACCCAGCAGTAACTTCTGCATTCAGTGAGATTTGCCCCGCCCTAATTTTATTTTTGACTCTTCCCGTCACCGTTGCAACCTCTGAGCGCTCATTCTCCATTAAAAACCACTTGAGGAGCACAGTGGGACAGGAGAGACTGAGTGGACTTGCCATGTTGTCCATAGAGAATGAGAGAGCAAAGAAAACAGAGCATCGTGGACGAGTTCAAGCGGGCGCAAGGGCTTCGTCGTATGCCCTTCAAATAGTGCTGTGTATTATTGTTGTTTTATTATTAGGGGTCATGTAGCCTAATGTTTTGTTGTTGTTCTCTTGGTTACACTTCGTATGCGTTCGATGGACTTCAAAATTACATAGTTGCTCTCCGGGCGCTGGCGCTTGTAAGACCAGCTGTTGCGGGCATGTGTAGCCTATGTTGTAAAATTATGTTATGATGAGTTTAATAAAGGGCCCGGTCATGTGCCCCGCCCCCGGCCCGGCTCTGACTTGTTCCGCCACTGGCGCAAATCGATTTTTATTCCTCTGGCTGTTGCAAATGATATCAATGATTAATACTGTATGAATTGCCCTCAGTAAAAAAGCACAACAAACAGAAAGCAAACATAAGATGTCACGTGTGATCGGGACCGCGCTGACCAGCGGGCGGCGTGGCGTAAAACAACGGGAGATCGCGGGACAGCGGCCGTAACGTATGGGGCGCCAAATGTAACATGACTTATTTCGTGGACAGAATGACTTTTGTCTGACGAAATACATATATTCATTACGAAACCATGTTACATCGTAACGCTTTTTGTCCACGGAATGTGTTGTGTTACAGAAGGCATTCCGTCCACGCAATAGTAACTTAGTAACTTACGAAATGCATTCAGTGACTTATGCTTTCATTCTGTGGACGAAATGCATAATAGAATCACGTACAATACATTTCGTGAGTCAGCAGTTTACGGAATGAATTATGTGTTACGATAATTTCATTATGTGGACGAAATGCAAAATAGAATCACGAAATCAGGAATCCACTTCTTGATTGTTTTAAATATCGTTGCTTAGCCTACCCGAGTTTGTAAGTTTCACTTGCACAGACACGCACCTTGAATGAGCACTCACAGCCTACCATTACCACGTAGGCTAATGTTATGCCTCTATATTTGATGAATTAAGAAGTAGGCCTATGCATTGATCAGGGAAACATTTAGTTTCTTTTTCTTTCGGTCCACGGTTCCAGCAGTTGTGCCGCAAAATTAACAGACAGAAGCACCGGGCATAGCCCTAATCTAGCCTAAATTCGTGGTCCAGTGGACCAGCAATCTACTCGTTGAAGAAGCTCATAGTTTGAAGATCATAGACCATAGATAATTTAGAGAAAGCCTATGCAGTTGCTTTTTGCGGACCTAGGCTTGGTCCAGCACGACCTGGCACCGGTTCGCAGATTGTCAATCACACTGCCGTTGCAAAGCTTCTGAATGCAGCCAGCTGCCCCGTTTACCGGCAATGCTACAGCGGAAACACCTCGTGGCGAAAAGTTGCAATACATTTCACGCAGCTCTGTGAATAACGGGAGGCGCGAGTGCCACTTGTAAATGGGACCCACTGGCTAATTCATTCCACAAACTGCTGACTCACGAAATGTATTTTAGCAGGTTACAAAACTGATTTTGTGATTCTCTTATGCATTTCGTCCACGTAATAAAATTATCGTGACACATAATCCATTCCGTAAACTGCTGACTCACAAAATGAATTGTAGCAGGTCACAAAGCTGATTTCGTGATTCTGTTATGCATTTCGTCCACGTCATGAAATTATCCTGACACATAATTCATTTCGTAAACTGCTGACTCACAAAATGAATTGTAGCAGGTCACAAAGCTGATTTTGTGATTCTGTTATGCATTTCGTCTGCTGACTCACAAAATCTATTGTACGTGATTCTATTATGCATTTCGTCCACAAAATGAAAGCATATGTCACTGAATGCATTTCGTAAGTTATTAAGTTACTATTGCGTGGACGGAATGCCTTCTGTAACACAACACAATACTTTTGTGGATGAAATTGAAATGGGATTCACAGAATGATGCGTGTAGGTGCAATCCGTATTTACGTAGACAGAAATGGAAGCGCCAGCGTTTAGTTCAGGAAGACTCAATGCTACGTCACTCATTCATTCATTCCTCCTAGCCAATCAGCGGTTTACACACGCTTTAAAACACCTTCACTCACATACCTGTTTGCTGTTCTCAGGTACCGACTTTCGATTTTGTTAGTTGCCTTCTGTTTCACAGCTCACAATGTCTTCGTTCGATCCTCTCGATTTTCAAATCTCTGACTCGGATGATAACGACATTATTCCACCGTGCGGTTCTCCTTCTGTCCGCCGAAGCGCTCGCGTCCTTGTACGGGACTCTCCCTGGTCTAGCTATTCCTCCGATCAAATCCTGGGACTATTAGAAGATCAAGGGATCCCCGTCCATAATGACATTCGAAGAGAAGACCTGCTCACTCTGGCTTTTAACTCCTTGGGTAATCCCTCCGCTTTTCCCCGGGGGATCCTGCGCCCCTGGAGCCCGAGGTCCCAGCTCATGCAATTCAGTATCTCACAAAGTTAGTCAAGGGCCTAGAAGCGCGAATGAAAGCCTTCGAGAATCCAAACCTCCCTTCGACATCTAGGCCATCGACTTCTTCAACTACACCTCTCACCATCTCAGCGTTTCCCTCTACGCTGCTCCCCTCCACTTCCTTCTCCCAGCCAGCGGATGTTCTCCCTCCCGCTCATTCCACGGCCGTACCGCTCTCAGAAGCCTCCGCTGTAGCAGGCACGCACAGCTTCAACCTCGTTACAGCACTCCCAGCGCAAATTCCGGGTAGGAGGTTTGTTTCTCCCGCCGCAGTGGCTCTCTCCCCTTTACTGAGGTCCCATATACTGCAAGGTAAGGACGTAAATCTTGCTTCACTTTTACTGCCATCACCTGCCATCGACCGTCAGTTTATAGACTGCGGGGACGTCTCCGTTTTACTGAAAACGTCAGACCCTAGACTGCTTCGCAATCTGTCTTTTGGGGAGTTCGTTATAGTGTTCAGCGTATATAGAGACACTATTTGCCATAGTTATCCTGAGCGGAGGGATGAGCTGGATCTTTATTTGGCTATGATGGCAGATTTTAGCTATGGTGGAACACTTTTCTATGAATACCACCTAGCTTTCTCGGCCAAATCTGCAGCTTGTATCGCCTTACATAACACCAGACTGGATTGGACAGTCAATGACACGGAGCTTTTGGTCCGACACTTCGGTGGACACAGAGTGCTCTCGTGCACCATATGCAGCTTGCACGGTCATGCAGCCTCCTTTTGCCCCAAAACTGTCAGCAGGAGCGTGCCATTGACTGTTCAGGCTGATCCAGTAAGCGGCACTCGTGATAGAAAGGGGCGCCCTTTTGTTCACTTCAATGGTGTAACTGTATGTAACAATTTTAATGAATCTGTCTGTACCTTCCCTAACTGCCGTTTTCTACATATTTGTAGTTTTTGCAAAGATCCACACCCAAAATCTGTCTGCCCCCGGCGCTGAGGCCTCCTTCGAGAAGGAAAGCTGAGACAACATCAAAACAATTTTAAGCAGGCACCCCTCCACTCCAATCAATGTTCCAGCCCTCTCTCTCTATCTGTCTTCTCACCCCGATTCCTCTTTTGTTAATTATTTACTGACAGGGCTCTCACAAGGGTTTCGGGTTGGCGTTCTCTCTCCCTTGTGGATTTCTTATGTTGCTAAGAATTTGCAATCTGCTCTGTCTGAACCACTCATTGTGTCGAGCCTGTTGGCCAAAGAAGTCAATAAAGGCTATGTGGTCGGACCTTTCTCTTCTCCTCCTTTCTCTCCCTTCAGAGTCAATTCCTTAGGAGTTGCGACTCGCAAATACTCAGGGAAAAAGCTCCTCATTTTTGACATGTCTTCCCCTCACTCTGACCTGGTAGCTAGCATCAACGAAAGCATTCCCCTTCACCCTTTCTCCCTGTACTATGCTTCTGTCGACAATGCCATTCATTTGATTAAGGTAGCAGGCCAAGGCGCATGGCTTTCAAAAGCCGACATCACGGATGCTTTTAAAATTATGTCTATCCATCCCTCCGATATGCCGCTTTTTGGAGTTAAGTGGGAGTCCAAATTCTATTTTGCGGTCAAGCTGACTTTTGGCTGTAGGAGTAGTCCTCACATCTTTAACTGTCTTTCTGAAGCGCTGTGCTGGATTCTGCTCAACGTCTGTAAATTACCTTTCGTTTTGCATCTTCTCAACGATTTTCTGCTCGTTGACTTTCCGTCCTTCGAGAATTCCGTCTTAGACACGCTTAAGCGAGTATTTAGTGCTGTAGGCATCCCTCTCTCTGAGGAGAAAACAATGGTTCCTCTTATGCGTCTCGAATTTCTAGGCATTATGTTGGACTCCGTTAAAATGCAAGCTTCTCTTCCAGAAGAGAAACTTATCAGGATTATGGCCATTACTGCGTCTTTCGTCTCGTCTAGAATGGTTTCAAAACGTGAACTTCTCTCGCTACTCGGCCACCTCAATTTCGCTATGAGGATAATTCCTCAGGGCCGCTCCTTTATCTCTCGCCTCCTATCTCTCGCTCACTCTGTCGAGAAGTTGAGTGATTTAGTTCTGGTCGATGAAGGAAGCAGGTCTGTTATCGCGTCCCAGCTCCTTGGCAAATGGAATGGCATTTTGTTTTTCTACAACGACGTCCCTGAGTCTTCCGATTCCCTCGAGATATTCACGGACGCAATCAGTGATACATAATTTCATTATTAGCGCTGAACACATTCCTGGCCATTGCAATGTTCTCGCTGACGCACTGTCTCGTTTTCGTTTTCAGGAGTTCAGGCAGCTATGCCCATCAGCCAACCCGGACCCGACACCATGCCCACAGTTAGCAGAACTGATTCTGGACTGAATCACGATCTGAATTCGCTCTTAAATTCAGCGAGGTCGTACATGGCTTTGGGCGTAGCCCCAAATACACTCAAAGCCTATAAATCTGCTTGGTCTTGGTTTTCATTATTTTGCGTTTCTCTACATTTACCCTTATTTCCCGTAATGGTTTCTACTGTATGTGCTTTCATTGTTTACAGTTTTGAATCTCGGCATCTCAAAATCACTTCAATTAGAAGAATGTTGGCGGGCGTTCAATTCTTCGCTAAATGCCATGACCCTAATTTTTCTAGTCTGTTTTCTGTGCCGTCCATTCGCTGGCTACTTAAAGGCCTGGCTAGATCTGCCCCCACAGTCCCCGACAAACGCTTGCCTATCACTCCTCACATTCTGCGTCTGTTGGTGTCTAAACTTTGCGAGGGCTCACTTTTCACCCCCTATATAAATGCACTTCTCGAAGCTGTGTTTCTCATGGCTTTCTATGGCTTTATGCGCTCAGGGGAATTTTGTTCCAATAGTCAGGTTTTTAACCCGTCTGGAGACCTGGCGTATCGGCTGTCCACTTTTCTTCTCACTAGTGTATGTCTGAAATATTCTAAAACTGATACCTCAGGATCAGGGAACTAAAATCGCAGTTAATCAGACAGCAGTCTCTTTTCACCAAGCCAAATTCAAAAGCCAAAGCAGCCACCGAGGCATCCTTAAGGGTGTGTCATTCCATCATCAAGCGTAAAAAATCCTTCCAAGATGGAGAGATGGTAAAAGAGGCCTTTCTTGAGGCAGCAGACTCGTTGTTTCAGGACTTCAAGAACAAGCCAGAAATTATATCCTCAATCAAAGCTCTTCAGCTGTCAAGAAGTTCAGTTACACGATGCTGTGAAATGATTGGCGATGATGTGACCGAGCAGGACACTTCGGAAGGACAGTCAACGGACATTAGTGATATAGCCCAATTATGTATTTTCATTCGGATGGCGTTTGAAGATATGACAGCGAAAGAGGAACTGTTAGCAATACTACCCATGAAAGAACACACACAGGGAGAGGACATTTTTCAGATATTCAAAAGCTTCATTGATAAAACACAGCTCCCGATGAGTAAACTGGTGTCAATCACTACGGACGGCGCACCTGCAATGGTGGGCCGCTCAAATGGATTTATTGCAAAGTGCAGGGAGGATGATGCTTTCCGGGACTTCCTTAATTATCACTGCATAATACACCAACAAGCGCAAAACATTATGCTCAAAAATGCTAAACATGAAAGAGATAATGGATGTTGCCACTAAAATAGCCTGTTCTATTAGAGCTCGGTCTCTTCAAAGACGGCTTTTCGGTGCGCATTTGGAGGAGGCTGAATGTAACTATTCCGACCTGTTGGTACACACTGACGTGAGATGGCTAAGTAGGGGGAAATTCTTGCAGAGAGCTCTGTCCGGAGATAAAGGAGTTTCTCCTTGTTGCTAAACATACGGAACAAAAACAACTGAATGACTGTCAGTGGCTACTAGACTTGGCATTTGTAACCGATTTGACCAACATGTTGAATGAGCTGAATTTAGAGTTGCAAGGAAAAAACAAAAGCGTGGTCAACATGATCAGCTCAGTTAACGCTTTCAAGCGAAAACTGCAACTCATATGCTCAAAGTTACAGCGCCATGATTTGGGCAACTTTCAAAACCTAGCGTCAGAGCTTGAGATGCAAGGGAAGACATGTGTGCATCTTGACATGGCACGCTACACAGAGCAGATTGAAAACATCCGGTCAGACTTTGACAGACGGTGTCAAGACTTTGTTACTTGAGCCAATTGCTACATTTATGTGCTACCCATTTGGGGGAGATACGAGCGATACTGATGTGGATTCCCTCGCCTTAAAAATGTCAACACTGTTTCATCTGAACTCCTCTGCAGTGGAGAATGAGATTCTGACACTACAGGCTGACATTCTGCTGAAGTCAAGGGCTCATGAACAGTTTTGGAACTTACTTACAGAGGAAAAATACCCAAACATGAGGAAATGTGCAACCTTTTTGACAGCATTATTCGGCTCTACTTATTTATGTGAGTCAGCCTTTTCCCACATGAAGATTATTAAGTCCAAGTACCGTTCCACCATGACTGATAATCATTTGGAGGCCTGCTTGAGGCTGGCTACCAGCAGCTACTGCCCAGACTATGCAACACTATCTGACTCCCTCCAGTGCAGGTCATCATCAGAGTAAGGTAGAGACCAGTCTTTTGAATTGTATTGTGCAGTGAGGGTCCATGCAGTGATGTAATGTATGCCGAAATATTAAAGCATAGACATATAAAACATATTTTGTGCCCCCCAAAAAAAAAAAAAAAAAAAAAAAAAATACATATAGGTAGATCACTTTGACATGGTAATTTTTTAAGTAGCTCATGAGCAAAAAAATAGTGGGCACCCCTGGTCTAAACAATGGTTCAGAATTCACTTGTCTGCCGTGGTCGGGAGTTGTGGCCTTTCAGCATCACACTATACTGGCCATTCGTTTCATATTGGAGCTGCCACGGCAGAAGCCGCATTAGGCTTACCTGCCACCTCAATCAAGTCACTCGGGAGATGGTCCTCGTCTGCTTATGAATTATACATAAGACCTCAGGATCGAGTCATTCTGGACGCTCAAGTAGCGCTGTCAAGAATCTAAGGTAAGCTTCCTTGCAAAGGTCTGGTGGTGGTTCAGAGGCTCAGCTAAAGCCTTATCTCGATTGTCCCAAGCCATTCTGATTTCAGTCACTTTGCACCACCGGCACTTAGGCACAGAGTTAAAGGAACACGCCACCAAATGTCAGTAGTAATGTATGTTCTTACCTTAAGTTTCACGAGTTGAGTCATACCTCTCCCGCGTCGGTACGTGCACTCAAACGCTCTGGTGTGCCGGGCTGGACTGTGTTAGCATGTTGCTATGCTAGCGGGCTTTACCGTGAGCCAGCTGTAGAAGTAATCAAAAACATCCACGTTTTCCCGAATTTAAATACAGTTGCACGAGTAGTTGATAGAAATGTCTACGGCCACGCAACATGAAACGTGGCGATTTTCCAAGTGAATAAACAGGAGAACTACAACGTGTGGCGCAATAGCACTTGGGAGTACTTCGACCTAGCGTAGTAGTATTGTTAACACCTAATTGTAGATCCTATCCACCACAGAGTTTAGAATCCATGCTGGATCGACCCTCAGCCTCTCCCTCCCCTCTGAGCGAGAGAGAGGCACACACACTAGAGATGCGCTGATGGGCTATTATTTCAACCATAACTGCATAACAAAACTTATCATCCATCAGCACCAAAGTTTTTTGACCAATTTTCAAAACCGCACCCGCCCACCATCCGCTGGTTGTTTTAATGTAGGCTATAGGCCTATGGGTGAAGATTCACTGAACAAAAATGCTGATGTACATGAAAATTTAGCTAAAAATGTGGAGAATGCAATGCAATCAAGCATTTTGGACGATATATTGTCACAAGCTGGCAGAATAGGCAACAGGCCGATGTGCGTTTTATTTGGAGACTGTTTTGCGAGACAGACTGAGTTTGCTGCTGATATTCTGGGGATAGGCTACAACATAGCCAATGTACGACTTTAGCCTTTTAATATATTTGCTGCATTGGATCAGTCTTTCTAGAACAGGCAAGGGCTTTCTAGCCTCACGTCAGCAGCGCTGCATCACCCATATAACCTTTATACATTAAAATCACCCATATAACCTTTATACATTAAAACAACCAGCGGATGGTGGGAGGGTGCGGTTTTGAAAATTGGTCAAAAAACTTTGGTGCTGATGGATGATAAGTTTTGCTATGCAAAGACCTCTGTTCTCAGCGAGAGCTACACTGCCACCAAAACGTTTGAACTAGCCAACTAGCGCCGCTGGTGGGAAACGCATGGGACTCATAGTGCTGCCGCTGTCTTATTGCGTGCAGAGGGAATTTGAAAGACAATTGATTATCCCGCCCCTCGGACTGAGCACTGCGAACGGTGAGTGCCCAGACCCTACATTTTAATGTGGGTCTGGCTCGTCAGGCTATAAATCATGTAATTTTCCTCAACATTTAATATTTCACTGTTTTAATATTTTAGGATACTAGTCTATGAATTCTGCTCAACTAGCACCACTAATTTTTGAACTGGACGCTCAAGTAAAGAAGGTTGCGTTAAGCACTCACCTTTCTTTCCTAAATTACTTTGTCCTATTTAAATTTTGACCTTCCGCACAAGACCATCACTATCTGCCCTAGCCTCAACAACCCTGGCAAGCTTCCACTCATTTCTGGAAATATTGTCATCCTTGACAATAACGACATCCCCAACTTGCACATTTCTTCTGGGCACATGCCACTGTTGTCTGAGGCTAATGCTGACGCAAATGCTGCGCCACCTGCTCCAGAATTGTTCCGAGAGGTACTGCACTCTACGCCACCTCTTCTTGGCATACAAATCTTCTTGGACAAATTTGCCTGGAGGTGGGAGGGGCCCAATGGACTTCATTGTGAGCAAATGGTGTCAAAGGTTCAACACTTTTAGATCATTGATTGAGTTTGTTGTGAGAGGATGACTGTTAACAATTGACAGAGCTTCATAAAAGAAGCTCTTGCTCTTGGGTGCTCCTTGTTGGTGCCCCCCTAATCCCAATTCCCCCCATACATGCACAAATAGGCTACTTCCAGTAACTATATGCATGTGACAATAAACTTCCTTGTATCCTTGTAAAAGAATGTCCTCAAAGAGGTGTCATCCAGTCTCCCTTTAGCCTGTAACAGAACAGAACTCATCACGCTCCTTACTGTCCGTATTTGGCGTTCCCAAATGCCTCCCATGTGGCTTGCTTCAGGAACATTCATCAGGAAGTCACATTGCTTTCTTGCAAGGTAAGTAGAAATCCTTTCTTTGTCAAGTTCCATTAGACCTCTCTCCAACTCATTCTTTGCTCCAAGGAAATTGGTACCTTGGTCATCTCAAAGCATTCAAAAATGCATCTGTTGTGAGATCCTCCAACATTTCTAAGTGGATGGCCCTGCAGCTTAGACATGTGAACAACAGACCATACCGCTTGTATTCTTTTCGACCTTGTTTTGTGGCCGAAAGAGTCAATTCTGGTGTACAAGAATGGAGGAGATGGATCTACTCGGTCAACAGGTAAGTCTGCCATATGCTGTTCTTCAGTCCATCCACGCACCTTTCTGCAAGTGACACAACTCTTGATGTGCTTGCACTACCTTGCTGGCACCTATTATCCAATAGCCGCTAGCTCTGAGCTCATTCAAGGTTTGCCCTCGGCCTTGTGCGACAGTAAGCTGTGTGACAATGCCTTCCTTAGGAAGGATCACTGGATGTTTCATCTCAACTGTTGCGGAGGACATTTTCAACCTGCCACCAACCCTGAGCAATCCATTTTCAAAGATAGGGTCAAGTTGATACATCTTGTGAGTTTTTGGTAGCTTTGTGGATTTCTGACTAAACAATTTCAGCTCTTTTTCAAAGGCTTCTCTTTGTACTGCTCTGATGAGCACAAGAGTGGCTCTCTTTGTTCCTCTACACTAGACCTGTCTTTATGCGCCAGTCTCTGAATCCGAGCAATAACGTTAAGGGCTGTATTCCAATCTGAGAGTCTTGACAGTCTTTGGAGGAAGCTCTCTCGATCAACAGCATCTGTTTTCATGACTTTGACCTTTGGGTCACCTACAAGAAGCTCTGGGGATCTTTGGTTGAAAACTATTTCTGGTTCCCATAAGAACTTTGGTCCTCTGAGCCAATTTGATTCTATTAGGTCTGCCACCTTGAGACCCCTAGATGCGTGGTCTGCTGGATTCTGGCTTGTTTCGATGTAGAACCACTGACTAGGATCAGTTGTGTCTCTTATTTTCTGGACGCGATTTGCTACAAAAACATGAAAGCGCGCGCGTCATTCTTGATGTACCCGAGCACCACCTGTGAATCAGTCCAGAAAAACTCCTGATCTATTTTTAGCTCCAACTCTTCTCTAAGGACGTTACTCACGGCAGCACTGTAGCTGCATTGAGCTCAAGACGTGGAATGCTGACCACCCTTGTGGGTGCCACTCTGGCCTTACTTACGACTAATGCACAATGCACTCGTTCATCAGCAACAATCCTGATATATGAACATTGCCCATAGCCATTGTTGCTGGCATCTGAAAAATGATGCAGCTCAATTTTTTGTATTGTGCTGAGGTGATCAGGAATGAAGCATCTTGGTATTTGAATTTCCTTAAGATTCTCTAGATCATGGAGCCATGTTTCCCACTTTGGCTTTAGTTCAAGGGGAACAGGTTCATCCCATCCTACACCTCGTTTGCACATCTCTTGCAGCACTCTTTTCCCAGTCAAGATGTAGGGAGAGAGAAATCCTAACGAAATCCAACAAAATGTCGTAAACACTAGCTACCGTTGATAGAATTCCTCGCCGGGTGGCTGCCTTTTCATTAAGGACGACACTGAATGAAAACGCATCCGTCTCTATGTTCCACTTCACTCCCAGCACACTCGGCATTGGAAGCTCACTATAGTTCAGGTCCACATCTTTCACTCCACTTGCACGTTCACTCTCTGGAATTGCATCCAAGACCTTCCTGTTGTTAGAGACAAATTTGTGTAAGTGCAGCTGTCCCTTACTACAGACTTCTCGTGCTTCATTCACAAGCTTGTTGGCTCTTTGAACTAAATCAACACTGATAAGCCCATCATCCACATGGATTTTTTTCCGAATGAAGACTGCAGCCAATGGGTAATCATTCTCATATTTGCTGGCGAGGTATTTCATGCCATAGTTAGCCCATCCAGGCGATGATGCTGCTCCAAATAGGTGAACTCGCATCCGGTATTCTTTGGGCTCTCTTGCTGTGTTCCCATTTTCCCACCACAGGAACCTCAAGAAATCCCGATCTTTTGGGGTTACGTGGAAGCGGTGAAACATCTTCTTAACATCGCAATTGATCGTGATCTGATGCTGGCAAAATCTACACAGCACTCCAGTCAGAGTATTTGTTAGATCAGGTCTTGTAAGGAGGTGGTCATTCAGAGAGGTGCCTTCACATTGGGCAGAGCAGTCAAATACGACCCTAATCTTCTCAGGCTTCCTAGGATGATACACCCCATGGTGTGGAATGTACCATGTGTTGTCTTCCTTTGGGGTAACATTTGTTTCCTCTGCATCACCATCCCTAAAGACATTGTCCATGAATTTAATGTAATCTTGCTTGTACTTGGGACTCTTTTCCATTTTTCTTTTTAAATGTTTCAATCTGACTGTAGCCAGCTGCTTGTTGTTTGGAAGCTGAGGACGCTCTCTAAATGGTAGAGGCATCTCCAGATATCCCTCTTCATTATGTTGGATTTTCCTATTTAAAAGATGCAGAAATTGAATGTCGTCTTGGGATATTGTCTTTTCTCTAGGATTTGTGTCAAGAAAATCTTTCTCTAATGCTTTGATCACAGAGGCAGGTGTGATAGGTGGAAGTTCTTTCACAGAGATGCGATGGCAGAACCCTTTGTCATTCCTTGTGTCAGTGCAAGGCATTTTGGCTCCAACTATACTCCAGCCTAACTCTGACTTGACCGCATAAGGTTCATCCTCTTTCCCTGATATCACTACCTTTGGTTTCAAAGGCCAATTCATAGCCAATCAAAAGTCCTACAGGACAATTCAACAGATCTGGCATCTCTTCAGCTATGCTGAGAAGGTGAGTCCACCCTGCTGCTGTTTCACGAGTGGGAATGCTATTCTGGGATGTATTCTTGAGTGTATGCTGGTGGTAGCTCAATGTACTCTTGTAAATTGTACCCTCTCACCTTCAGTCCAACAACTCTGTGACAATTCACTATTGAACTCTTGTCAGTCTTTGTAGACAACTTCAGTTTGACAGGTTCTGTGTGTGCTTGAATTTTTCCACAGACATCTTGGTCAATGAAGGTACTGCTACTCTGTGTGTCCAGTAATGCATACACTAAGGTCTCTGGACTATCCTTTGCCGCACTAGAGAGCCACACCGGAACAATCATTGAAGTGCGATCACCATTGTCCATTCTCGCGGTGCATAAGGCAATGGAGGAATTGTCCTTTTGTGGTAATGCTTCTAGCTTTTGTTCTACGGGGCATTCTTCATGAAGTGGAGATGGATGACTCCTTCTGCATATATTGCAAGTAGCCCTCTTACTGCAATTTTTTGCAACATGTCCTACTCTGAGGCACCCGAAGCACATATTGTTGCTAATGACAAATCTTTTCTTTTCCTCTAGAGGCATAGCTGCAAACTTTTCACATTTATAAATAAAGTGATTTTGTTGACAACACACACAATCTATTTGTCTTTAGGTTTGAGTGACAGGAGAGTTGGCTGAAGAACTTTCTGATGCATTTGAGTCCTTTGAAGTGCAGCTTGGTCTTTGAGACACCTTTGTTGATGTTGTTAGAGTGCTGGCTTTAAGAATCTTCTGTTCTTTTCCAGTTTTCTCATCTGCTTGTTTTAATGCAAAAAGAGAAGAAACTGGATTGCAAGCAACTCTGGCGTCTTCGGCTACAAAGTCTGAGAACTCCTTAAAGGCAGGATATGGCTTCCCTTCATCTAGTGTTTTAGTGACGTACCGGTTCCAATGGGTTGTTGCCCAGTCAGGAAGTTTTTGTAGCAACTTTTGATTTTCTTGACAATCATCTAAAACTTTTAGACCATGAACGTAAGGCATTGCATTCTTGCCCGTACAATCTTTACTGGGATGCTGGCAATCGTTATTCACTCACAAATGGCTACGTTGTTCATGTCCATGTCCATGGCTCTTAAGGCAGTAAGCTACGTTACGTTGTTCACTGCTTAGAACACGTTCTTCACTGCCTGATCAAACGCAGTAGGCAATGTTTTCACTGCTTTTCCAGAATAGGCTACGTTCTTCACTGCCTTATCAAAGGCAGTAGGCCACGTGTTTAGCTGCTCCCAAACTTAATTTTTTTTACAACTGTTTACACACGTTTTTCAAAACTCTGTGTCTATTTTTCAAAACTCCACACACAAAACCCACAATTGCTCACACAAAATGCTAAATGCCTCAAATCTCCTGCAAAATGACACACAACAATCAAAATGTCGCAAACACATCTTTAAACCAAACATTCGCCTCACATTACAAACACTTTTTTCATAATATGACATTTTGGATACATAATTTTTAAAAGTGTGGGGGTTGTGGGATAGGAAAATGAAACAATCCGGCCAAATTATAAATAACTCCCTACAGGGACATTGTAAGTATTTTCTGAGAGGGGTGCGGACTATATTGGTGTCCGGGAGATTCTCCCCCGAAAAAAAAATGAAATTTTGATTGCTAAACACGCCATTTTAATGCAGTTTGGGAGCATGGGCGGGCCCAGATGTATTAAGGGCCCCCCACTTATTGTTGTATATGTGGGAGGGGGGGTTTGGGGGTCCTCCCCCAGAAAATGTTTAATTTGTTTGATTTGATATCCTGTATTTGATGTGATATCCTGCATTTTGGGGATGGCCAATACTAAATTCAATCAGATTCATAGCCTACATCCTGATTTGTTGATATTGAGGCAATGATTCCATGCAAAGGTTTGGGCTTCAGGGCCCCCTGACCCCTTGGGCCCCTGGGCCTGGGCCCGGTAGGCCCGTGCAGTAATCCATCCCTGTTTGGGAGGGACAGAAGAAGCAGTGCCCCTTATATGTGTGGCTCATGTGACATGTAGGCCTACATAATCTACCTGCTATCACTTCACTATTTGACACTATACCCTACCTGGAGACATATCTCATGTTATAAATCAAGAAATCATTTCAGAAATTATGTTTTGTGCATATGGGTTAGCAGGCTACAATAAACTGCCTAACAGACAGCAGCCTAATTTCAAGGTATCACTAATATCTATTAAATAAATGTAAATGACACAGAATAGTGACAGAACTGTAAGATCAAATTAAAAAACGTTTGAAGTCTACCCAAACATATGCAAAGGGAATATAAATAAATTGTGTTGCATATAGCCAGCTTAATGTAAATGTAAAGATTATTATTAGCCGTTTCTATGCTTTTTCCATTGATAGTTACAAAAAGCCACGTTGTTGTTTAAACTATTGTTGCTTCTAGCCCACGTTACTTCCAGTTTCACTTGCTGCAGGGACGCACACATTGCATGAGCGCTCATAAGCGTTCTATTTGAGTTCTACATGCTGGAAATCTTAGTTCTCAGATGTAAAACTCAAATGTGTCTTGACGCCGCCGTTAAGATCAAAATAAGATGTTCTAAATGGAAAGCGATCGTATTTAAGATATTACGATAGATGTACCACTAGGCTACGACACACACTGACAGTGAAATGTCGGCGGCATTTCACTGTCAGTGTGTGTTTGTGATCAGATCAAATAAGACGTTCTAAATGGAACGCGATGTAATTAAGCTGTTCAGATCTTTTCCAAACGTCTTGGAGACGTATGTGTGCTGACTGGGCTATTTCTATATAGTTCATGACACCAAATGAATAAGTATTTCTGATTGGGGAAACTTTTAGCCTAGTTTTTTTCCCGTCCGCGGTTCCATACCATCTTGCTGCAAATGATCAGACATGTGAAGCACCGGGCATAACTTAATTTCGCGGCTGTGTTAATTGTTGAGGAGGCCCATAGTTTGAGAAAAGCTGCAGATCATAGACAGAAAAAGCATAATGCTCTGAGAACAGTAGCCAAAGGTCTTTTTGCAGAAACAACACGTGCATTGGTGCGCGCACCCCCGCTTTCACTTTGACTCCCTGCATTTCTACATTGTGACAAAAACTCAGTCAGTCATAGTGAATTTTGGTTTACTAAATTAGCATAATGCGGTAACAATTATCATTTCAATTCAACCTGAAATCTGCTCACTGCAGACGTTATAATGCAGACCCAAGCAGCAGCACAGCCTTGAAAGACGCACACTTTGAATTTGATCAGAGCGGCTCTGGTTCTTCACTGGCTAACTTGATGTGATTGGCTGGATGACCGTTCAATCAAATCAACAGTCTATTTGTGTCTCTCTGTATTTGCGTTATGGTAGATACGGTTCCAACTCTTTACGGGAGCGTTTATTTCCATATTTTACTTTCATTTTAATCTGTCAAAAAGTGTGGGGGATAGAATCATGTTCCAGCAAAAGTGTGTACGTTATAACACCCACATCCCCCACGCTTGCTACGCGCCTGCATGTAGGCCTACACACTGTTGCTCAAAACCTAAAGCTCTTCTGTCTTAGGCTTTCTATATGTATTTCCATACAAGAGTGAAAGTTACGATATCAACAAAGAAAAGTTACGTAAAAATACACAGTAAAAATGCAAGCGAAGTGATTTTTCCCAAATAATTTGTTGTTGCGAATACAGTATTTTACAGCTAACAAGAAAAAAAGCAAAGCAGAATACAGTGACCACCAGATGTACATGGAGTTCTTTGCCTAAGACGGAAATGAGTGACTATACTATCAAATTGCTTTGCTTTTTCCAAAGACAAGTGTGTGTTTGTGTGTGTATGTGTGTGTGTGTGTGTGTGTGTGGGGGGGGGGGGGGGGGCATTACTGTAAGTCTGATTACTGTAATTTTCCTTTCAAAGTATCTGCATTGGTTCTGAATATTTCAACCGGAAATCCTCTAGGAGCATATTGAAAGGGTCCATACCTATATAGAGAGTATATCTATTCATAGACCTATACTAAGGCAATGATTGGATGGTGTTCAGTTAAGTAAAAAGTGTTTACACATGTGAAGAGAGAGTGAAGCACTGGTGATTTGGTGTGGCATTGTGTTTTAAAAAAACGAAATCAATTTACTTCCTGTTAGATTTTTGTGTGTTAGGTAGAAAATTGTGTGTGGTGTTTTGCAAAATGTGTTTTAGTCAATTGAAAACTGAGTCAAACACTGAGAATTAGTGTATGGTTTTGCAGATTTGGTGTGGGGTTATGATGTTTGGAAGACATGTTTAGAAATTGTGTGACAAGAAAAGATTTAGTGTGTAAGCAATGGAAAAAACTGTAATACATTCTCACATGAGCATATTGTAGGCCTACATAATTATGTTCTTAAGAGTCCATGAGTAAAACATTCATCTTGCTCATGTATTAAACTAGTATTAATGGCCTTAGAAAACATTGCACTATTATATTACAATACACACATGAAACAACATCACAAACAAACATACCGTGTGCACCTTCTGACCAGAAATTTAGGAGTTGCTGTCTCGATAAACTGTTTACTCTTTCACTCTTTCTCTAGCGTAACACCAAAAGGACTTCATGCTCATTTTGCACTGCTATTAGTTAGGCTGATCACATGACCACAGTAACTTGAATGAAATGCAACTAACTAGTTTGACCTGTAGGTGCCACTATTTTGCAACCCTTGTAAACAAAACTCACATAGACAAATTATTATTAATATTTACATTACATTATTGTAAAAACAAATAACAACAAATACATATTTTAAAGAAAGAAAAAGACCTGTGACCTGTGTTCTCAGCGACAGCTACAATTAATATAAATGCCCTCAGTAAACAGCACACCAAACAGAAAGCAAACAGTTACAAACAGTCACGCACTTGGCTTCATGAGAGATCGCGCGTGCCCGCCCTCACGCACGCACGGACTCGCGATTGCGCTGACTACCGGACAGCGGTAAAATAAACGGGAGACCGGGCGACAGCGGCATCATGCCGGATTCGAACCGGCGATGCTGGCACAATTCTTCATGTGCTTCGCACAGCGACGTCCTCTCCATAGTGCTACGGAAGCACTGCTTAACCTAGTGCTCAGTGTTATAAACATTATTAGAGTCTCGTGAGTGACGCTGTCTATTGCATGTAGGTCAAAGGTCCTCCCTTTCGTAAAATTTATTTTTATTTCTCTGGCTGTTGCAATTGATATTAATGATTAATATGAATGCCCTCAGTAAACAGCACACCAAACAGAAAGCAAACAGTTACAAACAGTCATGCACTTGGCTTCATAAGAGATTGCGTGTGCCCGCCCGCACGCACAGACTCGCGATTGCCTCTGAACGCCGGACACCGGACAGCGTAGCGTAACGGGTGACAGCTGCGGCCACGGCATCATGCCGGTTTCGAACTGCCGATGTTACTGGCATAATTCTTTTGCAGAGCGACGTCTTCTCAATAGTGCTAATAATCCTAGACAACACAACCTAGTTTGTTTATAGGCTGCCTAGGTAGAAACTTGATTGAGCGAAATGCTCTGAAACGAGAATGAGCCATTCAGAACTCTTCCCTTTATGATTTCAAAACCATCTGGACCAAGTCTGTTCACGACTGAAGAACAAAAGTGTTAAAGCTTTTATCCTCCAAGCTCGGGGCCTTTGCTGTCGAAGCAAAGCCATCATGCAATATGCTTGTGTTTACAAAGGAACAGGCACACAAATGGACCGTTCTGAATAGGGGTTCTCAGACAGGGTTGGAGAAGGTGTTGTGATGTTTCTTCCTTTTGGTATTTTGACCAAAATATGACAGAAATTAAGACCTCAAGAAAGTAATTACAAATGGTGCAAAAAAAGGTAACATTGGTGTTAGATTTACTCCACAACATCATGTATATGAAGTGTAGAAACATTAGTATTAAATGAAAGTCTGTGATTACAGGTAAACCAACAATATATTTATTAAGCATGATCAAACATCAGACTGATATTAAATTGTCAGTTTGTTCATGCATGTGAACAGGATAATGAAGTATGTTGCATCTAACCACCGTAACAACTTTGTACGGCATAATTAACACTGCTCGCAAGAATTATTTGGGAAATGCATGAAAGGCTGCAGCAAGCAAAATATGATCAAAAGAATTCACTGCATCATCTATAGTCTATGTTCTGTGTTAGCTGTTCTGTGCTATCTGCTCTGTGCTAGCTGTTCTGTGCTAGCTGTTGATTTGTGTAGTGCAGTTTTCTTTTTCTTTTCCCCGCTCCTACTAACTTGCTAGATCATTCTTGTGTATGTTTGTGTAATGACTTCAAATAATAATACTGTGCAGGCGTTTGGGTTTGGGGTGGGGAGTGGTGTTACTGCTAAACTGGTGTTGATGGATGGGTAAGTAGTAATGGCAATAGTTAATATGGTGCCAATATGTGTGCATTTTGGTGGTGTCTGCATTATAAAAGCAATAGAAGTGAGATTTGGCACAGTAGTATTATTGAGTGTCAATTTCTAATAATGTATCAAGCATGGCATGTTTTTTACTGAAATGGCATATATTTTTAAGGATTTATAACTGTACAGACTTGCAGCTCATGCCTTTGGCATTAAATGAACTGTTCCAGCTTAGAAAATGTAGATTAATACCACAATGTATGTGAGAGTATACTGTGTGTGTGTGTGTGTGTGTGTGTCTATGTCTGTGTGTGTGTGTGTGTCTGTGTCTGTGTGTATCTGTGTCTGTGTGCCTGTGTGTGCCTGTGTGTGTCTCTGGTGCTCAGTGAAAGAGTGTCTGTCCCCAGGGTAAACCAAACTGGTGATGAGCTGCTCCTCTACTGAAGCTGCATGGAGTAAGTAGCTGACTGTATGTGCCTGTTTGCTTGCTTGTGCAAATCCTATGGAATGTAAATGGACATGAAGACCACACCAGGGTCAGAGATGTACACTGGACAGAGTGCAATGTCCCATTGTAGAGCTCGCTTCCGGAGTGTCCACTCAGTCTTTATTGCTTTCTCAGCCTTGCTCTCTGAGGCTTCGGCCGTGCTGGCACCATGATCCCCTTGCCCCCTCACACTGCTGCCATGGTTACGGTGTGCCCATGAGTAGGTAGAAGGTGAGAGCGACGATGAGGAGGAGACACAAGGGAGAGTTGAAGGTCTGGTAGGCGGTGGATGGCATGAAGATGTCCTCATATTTATAAATGCTGATCATGCGATCTGACACGGGTGGAGAGTCTATGTCATGCCTGGTGATGGATCCTGTAATGGGAGAGACAAAGGACCGCGGTCAAAGAAGCATGCACACACACACACACACGCACACATACACACACACGCACACACACACACACACATACACACACACACACACACACACACATGCACCCACACACACATACACACACACATACACAAACACACACACACACCTTTTACTGCAGCCAGACACTCACCCTGTATAGCAGGTCCCCAGGCAAACAGGTAGTACCAGCTGAGGTGCAGGTCAACCAGTGTTTCCTCGCGGGGTACGTAAAGTGGCCGCTTGAAGCGGCACGTCACGCGTCCATTCTCGAATATACCCTCCTCATCTCGCGCTGGGTTGCGCTTGATCTCCTTGGCCCACTGGCCCACATTGTAGAAGTGGTGGATACGAACGCGGCCGTTGTCATCATGAACACAACCCATCACATCATCACCACCCTGACAGAGGAAAGAAAGAACCTGTTACACTGTGTACAGATCACGTACAGTGACCAGCTAAATTCCTATTACTGTTCTGTACAGTTTAATGACCAACTTATTTAATATTACTGTTATATTTCATAAGGTGCTCTGAAAGATTTCATATTATATTATTATAACATGTTCTTTTAATGTTGAAAGCTAAATCAAAATGACATAAACCTGCCCTCACTCATTGACGTCGGTGAGGGCAGGTTGATGGAGATACTTTCTTTAAATTTTTTCAATTCAGTTTCATATGCATATTTAGATTTTGCATGCATTTAGCTGACACTTTAATCCATAGTTACTTACAGATACCAATTGCAGGGGCCAGTCTCCCTGGAATAACTCAAGATTAAGTGCCTTACTCAAAGGCAATGTGGCAATTGGAAATCGAACCCTCATATTTTGCGGCTGCTGTATGTTAGCCAAGTTCCTTAGCCACTACACGACCACCGGCCTTAATATGGTGCCTTCATTTATTTATACTTCTTAGAGCAAGTGGCAGTAGTAAGCAAACGGGGGGTCGGTGGCAAGAAGGCTGAAGGGGAAAAAATAAGCAGTCAGCCTTGTTCCTTCATTTCTCTGTAGTCTATGTGTAAACCACTGCTTCTAATATGACTGCTGCACAGATAGCATGCATGTAACTCAACACCCAAACATTGCCCATTACCAGATTCATCATTTGTCTTTAAACCTCATTCCTCTTGGCTTCTTACCATTTTCTTATCCGATGAGAATCCCACAGCAACCCATCCATCTGTGTCAGCACTCAGCTCAAACTCCACATCTGTGCCGATACGCCGGAAACTCAGGAAGTAGTCACATGTTTCTGCATCGCAGCCTGGCTTCCCATATCTACACAAGGATACGCACACCCCATAGTCAGACCTATTACGAAGGACTTACTTTCTCTTATGTTAATAAACAGTGACCCATAAGGCCCTTAAGATTTTGCCGTGAAATGTGACCGGCTATAGTAGGATGTGTTAGTTTGAAATAGCGAAATGAATGAATGAATGAATGAATGAATGAATGAATGAAGTCTGGTTGAGATGTGAAGCGCTGAAACACAAACAACAGCGCCTGGTTTGAGGGAAGCACAGGATATTGGTCTTTTTTGTGGCTCCTGACAAAAAGCAATAAGCCAGCAACCTTATGCCATCTATACTGAGCCAAGTCCTTGCTGTGCAGTGCCATGTTCAATCTTTGTACGGTCAGGAAAGAAGAGAGTGTTCGATTGTGCATGTAAACTCTCTGACACAGACACAGAAGAGCTAGTCCAAAAGGCCAGCCCAGTAGAACAGACTAAGCACACACATGAACATAAGCACCTACTGTACAGCCCGAGAGTGCACAGTAAACATTAAGGACGGACTGTTTTCATCCATTATGCCCATTAAGAGTTTTCAGCCTTCAGTCTAATTTCTGCTATCTCAAACAGCGTTGTTTGAGTAATAGATTTTAGCCCACTGTGCACGGAGTACTATTTGGGTACAAATTAGTGGACACACTCTGTCTCTATTTGTGTGTGCTTGCTTGAGTTCAGTTCACATCAAACATTAAAAATGTAGCAGTTTCTAAGGCTTCTGCTTGATCTGCCTCGTTATTGATACATGAGCAAACACACAGCTGAGTCACTAACCAAACTGCCACATATTTAAGGAGTGTTTTCTTCTCACCTCACACAGCCCTTAGTTACTCCACAGTCAGTGACTTTGATCCGTGCAAAGGGGTCAACAGGAGGAGCGGTGGGAAAAGGATAACCTGGAACCAAGAAACATACACACAATGACTACAGTGTTTCCCATACATTGACTTATTTGTGGCGGCCCACCACAATATTAACATTGACCACCACACAATGATTTTCCAGGTTGTACTAAATTACGCTTAAATCTGGTTAGCATCATAACCACGCTGTGCTAATTTGTCAAAAACTGTTGCATTTAAATTAATTCTGCAAACCAACCACCACAAATGGAATTCAATCCTCTGAAAAAACACTGGACCATGTGGTTTAATGTCTTCTCTTGTCCCCTCAATCACAATGAAATTGAATTGGACAGGAAGTTAGTAATATATATATCAATATATATATATATATATATATATATATATATACAAAAGTCATATAATTTAATGGTGTATTTCAGGTAATATCAATAAAATTGCAGTTATGTTGAGTAATTGAGTAAGGATAAAACAAACAACAACTGTTTTACTGAAATTACTTTATCAGTGCGTTTTGGAACCAAACTCTTCATATATAGGGTAAGGAAACCTACACTGACAACAGTAGGCTACTTAAAATAGTTTGGTTGATCAGAGGTACACACACACACACACAGCTGCAAATAATGCAACCCTCAATATACTTTATTTCACTGTATCCACACTGTCTCACTAAAACCTGACCCAACAATGCCTTCTGCTCTAGCCATGGCTGGCAAACACTGCTTGCATCCTCGGTGAACGTTGAAGATCTAAAATGAGTAAAGACAACCCAGGCGGGGGGAGGAAAATAAGGGGCACAGGAATGGAGCGACAGCGGGGTGCTGACCATGGTGCTGATGGCACTCACGGTAGACGCGCTCGCAGGCTATTTGATAGATAGATAGATAGATAGATAGATAGATAGATAGATATTATTGATCCTCAAGGGGAAATTTTGCACAATACGGGTTTTCTTTCAAGAGTCTTTCGTTAATTGTACATGGCTAATGACAGTAGGGCATAATATCACGACATTTTACATAGCCTACAGCTTGAAATCCCCCTCAAATTCTCTGAGAGACTGACATCTGCGTTCGATGGGCTAGGGATAACCCGTTTATCAGAAAGTCCTCACTTACCGTCATCAGAGAGATATCTGGATTCCAGGAATTCGGAGGCGAAGGTGCTATACGAGTCCTTATGGTGCTCTTTATGGCCAGGCTCTCCGTGTTCCCCATGGCCGCCCCTGAGAGCGCTGTCATCGGTAGGGCTAGTGGTGACTCCAAACCAGAGCTCCGGGCCCAAGAGTAGCAACATCGGTAAAGGAAACACGGACATAGCTAGATTCATTCAAGAGCAAGAACTAAAAATTAAACTGACATTAATATCCTCGTTCCTGTGTTCAAGCCGTCATTTTGTTGTTGAACTACAAGTAGCCTATTTAGCCAGCGTTTCGGCTGTATGGCCCCGCTCGACTCCCGTTAGCGTCGCATCATTAGCTCGAACAGCCTTGATCTGAATCTGAGAAGGCTAATAACGCTGGTATTAGCTCTCATGTTCTGGACGGGGTTCGTGAGAGGCCTAAAGAGGATAAACCATCAAGTAGCCTATGTAGAGGGATTAGCAACGGATCTACTAAAACAGCTGGCAGAATGGGTGGTCAAAGTCTGTGAGGGATATTGCTCTGATTTGTAAGGGTAACTGGAAATAAATCAATTAGCTATCTTATTCAGTAGCCTATTTGTATTTTTTGTTTTGTTTGTTTAATTGGAATCATTTTGTATTTTGCCTATTTTCTATCGCTCATGGTTTCGTCCACCCCCTCCCTCAATATCAATCAATAGGATTTCTCTTGTGGTCCAATAGAAATGTGTGACGTGTCTTATCTGGAACGAATGTAGGCCTATTTCATTCATTCTTATTTGACTGTGATTTTATAGACCTACATTTATAGTAGCCTATTCGAATGTATTGATGTTTACAACCGTCAGTTATCGTAATAAACAGCCTACATAAAACCGTTTAGCCTATGTCGTTGCTGTTTTTATCTGCATTTTATTTACATCAGAGGGGAAGGGATTTACCCTATCAAAATAGTTTCTATTGGTCCAGTTACAGATCAATTATGGAACCCCCTTTCTGATCAAACGAAGACACTGGAAGTCATCAGACAGACAAATAAAACATACAAAAAGAATCATTCATAGGCTGAGAAACCTGAGAAACACCAGAATGAAGTGCATCTGCTTTGGCCTACAAATGGCCTAAAATTGGGATGGCACGATCACCCATCTTTCAAATAAAAAAATATTCATTCCTGAGTAGAGACTTCTCAAAGCCACTCTTTTTTTCAGTTCAGAGGGGTGCATTTTCAAACACAGGCCTACTGCCCAGGGACAGGTCATTCTGATTAAGGTAATTCACAAACATGTTCTCCTATGATAAGGCATCACAATGCAACTTGCCTCTACTCACTTTGTATCTGTGTTGTAAAGATATTGCTCTTGAGGTCTCCCTATAGTTGAAAAGCACACTAATAAACAAACTAAATATGCATCTGGGGGCATTGTTCCTACCCAAACATAGAAAGTTCCTAGGACGCCTATAAAGGGCCGCTAAGACAATGGCAGAAGTGCTGTTCGGTTAAGAGGTTATGTGCCATCAAAATGATTTTGGAAACGTAATGTTATGGTAAAAAACTCTGTGCTGTAGTTCATTTTACAGTACTAGAGTGCACCACAAGATGGCAGTGCTGGTCTAAATACACCTATTGGACAAAGCAGAATACGCCTGTTCATTGACACCATCATCAGCAGATGGCAGTGTTGTTTCTTAGTTTATCTGTTTCAGATATGTGTGGTTGCACAGGATGTGTATATGTGTGAGTGTGTGTAACATGTTTATGGGTGTGTGTGCATGTATATGTGAGTGAGTGAATGTGTGTATGTGCATTTGAGAATTTGGTACTCCTTAAAGACTGACATGATCTTTCATTCTTAATTCATAGATAACCCCACCCCCATCAGACGCCGACACACACATACACACACACACACACACACACACACACACACACACACACACACACACACACACACACACACACACACACACACACACACACACACACTCACACCATACTTGACCCCATCTCCACCCAATCGATTGGTCCTACTCGAGTAGTCTTGGCCAATTAGACAGCATTTATCTGGGCTATTATATTCCACTCAGAACTGTCTAATAATAACCTCAACCAATTAGCATCACAACATGAACACACACACACACACACACACACACACACACACAACCTCACACTCGTGCATACAGAGACAGAAAAATATACATGCACACATGGACACCCTGCCACGACCACCGTGTCTAATAGCTTTAACCAATTACCACAGCTGTGCTGGAGGTGACAGAACCATGAGATCCCCTCGCGCTGTAACGAAGAACCCACGGCATACCTGCCTTATCTTAATAACCTCTCCCACACACACACACACACACACACACACACACACACACACACACCTATTAAATGTCAGTGTATCTCTCCTGGATGTGGGTGACTGACACAGAGACAATGGCTGCAGGTCCTATTCACAACTTGAAGAATCCTGTGTGTGTATAAGACAGCTGTCTGTGTTTAAAAACATCTTTATTTCAGCATCTTGCTTTTTGAAATTGACTAACCTAAGATATTATTACCTAACCCACACCACGTCTGTTGAACTGGGCACAATTATTGAGTAAGCATTTGCATTTGGTTCATCTCAGTGTAGTGTCTGTCTTTCTCTTTCTCATGTGTTACAATAAGTTATGCATGAACATGTATAACAAAATTAAAAGCACACACAAACACCACACTTTATCCTGTCAAGGGACCTTAGACTTTGGGAAGGGAGTAAGCACAGCTGGCATGTCCATCTTCCTGACTTTGATGGACATGCACACCCACATACACGCGCACACGCACACACACACACACACACACACACGCTTACACACACATACACACACAGGAGGATCAATAAATGTCTGTGTGGCTGGCTCTGAGCAGGGCTGTCTGGTGGGGTCTAATCTCCCAGAGTCCCTGTTTTCCCTGGGAGCCCATTATGACTACACGCGCACTGTTAGCACATTAATCTGCTCATAGTGTGTCACACCAAATCCCTTCCCCCCTTCCCCCATGGGAAAAAACAATTGTGATACATAATGGTAGGCCTATGTGTTTGTGAGGGTGTGTGTTTATGTGTGTGTGTGTGCACCTTAAATTTGAGAGGAATCCATATCTCCTTATTATTGCTTTGTTTATAAGCTAGGTCACATGTGCTCTTAGCTGTTTGAATGCAAGCTGGTTTCTGTCTGTCTGTCTGTTTATCTATCTATCTGTCTATGTATCTATTGATCTATCAAACAACTGAAGTAGAAAAATTGATCAAATGAAGAACGGCTGTTTTAGTAAATCTCGATACTTCGGTACGTGGTTTTAGCACATACAAAACACTTGTGATTTATGTGCCTATATTGTCCTCAAAAATTATGTTTCTTTGTCTACATGTATTCTCTCATCATTACCTCTCTATTACCTTCTCAATGGTTTGCTTTTAATTATGATTCACTTTTGTTTATATACTTTTTCATATATTATTCTAAAGTATAGAATAATATATAAAAAAAAAAACACTTAATGTGCCACTTTCATGGAGAGCCTGGCTATATGTGGTTGATAATTACATATTAATGAAAAAAGCCAAGAGCTTAAGCTCTATACACCTTTCTCATCGGGGAGAAATGACCAATATTTGCTTAATCAAGGTACACCACAGCAAGCATTTACAAGCTGATCTCCGGTCCATCCACATCAACACACATTGTTTAAAAAAGGGTGTAGTATTTGCAGTTGTATGCATTTGAATGCATAGATATGACAGATAAACAATTTGACTCTCAAAAGTGTACAAAAAGCTGCCGCACATATAGAACATTTTCTTACATTACAGAATGTTTATTGTATAATGTTTCATACCAATTTACACACTGATAGGACGGTGTTTTTAAAAAATAACAATCTACACCCAAATCATTAACATATAACAATTCTCTCATTTTTGCACATTCACACACCTTTTCAATTATCCACTTTTGGATTAAAACTAAAGGCTTTTTGGGAGCAAATCACAAATTATGCTGGGAGTTAAAAAGGTTTTTCAATACCATAAAACAGCCCTAACTTTGTTATCATTTATAGTACATGATGTCTCACTGATAGGAATAAGTGCACTTACAGCATACGGCTAACACACACACACACACACACACACACACACACACACACACACACACACACACACACACACACACACACACACAGACAGA
>NC_063201.1:31528496-31567511 GCF_017589495.1 Alosa alosa | reverse complement strand
TCAATCAGTAGCACCGTCTCTGAGCTGCTTTGAGTGAGTGCCATGGCTTTGTCTCCCGCTAAATGAGCGCGCTCACACACCAGATTGATTGACATGACCCCCTTGCCCCCCCCAGCTGCTTCTCAGGTGAAGTGTTCTCCAGCTGGGCCACGGTCTCACTGGCATTGGTGTTACTACGATGGGGGCACAAATTCCCATGATGCCAGACAGAAATTGTTTTCTCTAAGACACACATGCAAACACATAAACACAGTGGGAGAAACACACATTTACAAACACACAAACACACACACGCACACACAAATGGAGATTAATGATGGTTTAGATGAGCTTTTCTACATGTACATTTGTGTGTGTGTGTGTGTGTGTAGTGGTTGTGGAGGGGTGGGAAGCTTTGTGGTTATGCTAAGAGGCATATTCATTCAGGGGAGGGGGGACTGATGGGGGATGGCAGGACTAGGGGAGAGAGAGAGAGAGAGAGAGAGAGTATGATTAGTGAATATGTAATGTGCCACTGCTTGACTGACAGCTCACTGAGGACTGGATACCTGCCAGATTGCCTAAAGCCATCTACACCGCATCCGCCCACCCCCACTAGACACACAGGGGAAACTGTCCATTTCACATTAAAAATAATTTGAAAAGCGCAGCTATGTCTTTAACAAACTTTTTGACATTCCTGCATCAAGCATAACGTGTCTTTTCCACTGCATGTAATTTATCTTTTTATAGAGCCCATCACTGCGCCCGTTATGCGGCCACGCGCGCACGTTATTGATTGCTTTATTAAAAACTCCCCCTGAGATTGTTTTACGCTGCACGTGTAAATCACGGATAACCCTTACGAGATATATGCTAATACACCCCAGTGTTTTATGGAAGCAGTAAAAAGCTGAACTCCATAATTTGTTAACGTGTTCCAACTTCCATGTGAAAGGACGATCTCTGTGTGAATACAAATGGAGACCTTTCACCTGTCAGCCTAGCGAGGAAGCCTCACTTACACTGTGTGCCACACGTGCGAACACATCCTTCAGATAGCTGACACTTAACCGTGCCGTTCTCTAAGGTTGTGCTTACCTGACCTGGTTTATCTAGGCGGTTGATTTACGCGTTTGCGATGCTTGCAGCCTATTCTCTGTGTTTTAATGCATGATTAAAGCGCAATCAGCTGGGTGGATAAAAATACGCCTTCATATTTAATACCAGTGAGTGCTAATGAGCGGACACAAGGGCTCGCGACCTCAAACTGCCTACAAAACGAATGCTTGGTCGCGTGGCTATGCATCTGACCGTCTCACGTTACCGCATTAAAGTCTGTTTAAAAAAAAAACACTCCCCCAGGATAATTAATTATAGGCTACATGCCCGCAAAGCGCGCTAGAACCTCGTTTCTTATCACCGGTTTCCAGGACACACAAAATGCGGGTCTCTGGTGCCTCTCGGGCCCAACTGCAGAGCTACCTAAGAGAAATTGCAAGAGGAGGTTATGTAAAAAATGTAGAAGTCCATAGCGGCATGGATTGACGTCTGCTTTCGGACAGCTCAGAAGATGTGCTGTCTAGGGTCCTTCACTTTCAAAAGAAATCTAGGATTGCAGTCAAGGTGGCACTCTGGTAGGGGCAGGTATTGATCCTCATGAAGAGTGCTATTGACCTGACCATTGTATTCTAAGTGACTCTGCCTCCTCTCTCACTGTCTCTTACTCAATAAGACAGACCTCTATCAGGGGATAACCAATTCGAAAGCACCAGCAATTTCTGTATTTAAAATCAAGTGTGAAGCTGCTGCAATGATTCTTGTCAGGGATCTTTCTTGCCCATGAAACACATCACACTGTCATATGTATGAAAGTGTGGGCAAAGAATAATTAATGTAGTCGTAACACTAAAATGTTTTGGGAATATCTTTCTCCTCATGTCTATAAGACAGCACTTTCTGATAACAAAACGTCTCTGGCAAAAGGTGTCTTGAAGGGAGAAATACAGAATACTTCATTTCTGAATATACAAGGTTACAAATGAACATAAAATAAACAGTCATTTATAATGCTAATTGTCCTGCTATTTAGTACAGCTGAGTGCATGAATCATCAGCTTTAATGAGTTTTCCATGCATTAGGCCTACACATGCTTGCTGTAGTATGGATGTACTCTCAGGGGTATTTTTTATTCTGTTGGGGGTTTCCACACTGTGTGCTGTTATCTTCTACTAAATATGTTTGGTTTCACGCTTATCCACAGCACTAATGTTGGAGCTTCACCAACAAAATGGATTAACATATGATACTTACAACAGGGAGTAAAATTCGGACATCACAAGGCCCCAAAGTGCCCAGACACACCAGTGTGAACCAGTCTGCAGAAGTGTGAAGGCATGGAGAATATATATAAGAGGTCTTTAACTGAGTATTTGGAGAATATATATAAGAGTTCTTTAACTGAATATTCTGAATATTTGTTTTGGGTTGGCTGTGCGGTAGTATGTGCCATATTATATATAATGCTTTGTTATTTTGTTAGAATTTGCCACTCTGTAATATTGACAATATTGCTGATGTTTTTGTATAGCAGTGTCTGAATGTTTTCCTATTTCAACTGAATTACATTGATATAAAAAAATACTTAAACATTACTATATTAATATTTTTATTACATTGTATTATACTGTAAAATTGCCAGTTCTCCACAGAATATCGATATGCGTTTTTACCATATCCCATTCTGTTGTAACTGGAAACATTTTTAACAAGAACTCAGGGCTTGACCCTGAGGTTGCCCCCAAAGGCTCAGACCTGCAGTCTTGCTATTGGTACTAAGAGCCATTGTTGAGATTTTAAACCAAAAGGTGGGATTATTGTGGAATATTTTCTACTGGGCCAGGTTTTACTACCAAAGTCTGACCTGTCTGATGATGTACATTTACACTTCAGGCACAAGTGGGTGTGATTGGGCTGCTTGACTGGTGTGGATATGGATGTGTGATGTGTTACTCATGGGCCTTCTCTGATTGTTTAACACTCTGTAAAGCGCCATGAGACATGCGTAATGTTTTGGCGCTCTATAACAAGTTGATAAAGGTTATTAAGGAGGTCAGTCAGTGCTAGAGGGAGGTCTGTTTCAACAGACTTTGGCCTCAGACCATATACAGGTGGGTCTCAAAAAATTTGAATACCGTGGATATATATCGTGGTTATTTTTTTCTCATCATTTATGTAAAAAAGGCGAATCTTTCATATATTCTAGATTCATTACATATAGAGTGAAATATTTCAAGTTTTTTGTTTTAGTGTCGATGATTAGGGCTTACAGCTCATGAAAATCAAAAATCAGTTTCTCAAAATATTAGAATAAAAATGTTATAATACAGAAATGATTCCTGAGCCTTTAATCTCATAGGCTATGTTTAGACGGAAACGATCTGAAGAGAAAACCCAAAAGTGAAAACCCAAAAAGGGGAAAACCCAAAAGTTTTCACCCACGAGCGTAGTCGTGTAAACAAGGCCTTAGTCTTAGCCTGGAAAATCCAGACCCTGGTAATCTAGAAAGATTAAGGGTCTGGCTACGAACAATGTAATTGGCCAACTCGAGGGGCGGCACCAAGCATGCATTTTAAAATCTCACTGCACGCAATTGGATAACACTAAACCATTGTTTACTCTGAATGATTCCGGACTTCGAAGCAATTGGATAACACTACGACCAATGTTTACTGACCTCCAACGTTGCAGTGCTGTCGTCATCAGTTTAGCTCGCCTCTGGCCTGCCTATATCAGACACAGCGATTTGATTGGTTCCCCGGGATGCAAGGGGTAAAAGTAACGTGCATTATTGCTCATTGCCAGAGTGTGCTTTCGCGAGAACTCTGGATATCCAGGGTACCTTAGTCTGGTAAACACAACCGCAATTATGGGAAAGACTGCTGATTTGATAGTTTATAGAGTGCTGTATCAAAGTGTATTCATGGAAAGTTGACTAGAAGGGTGGTAGGAAAAAGTGTGTAAGCAACAAGGATGACTGCAGCCTTGAGAGAATTGTCAAGCAAAGCCAATTTAAGAACTTGGGGGAACTTCACAAGGAGTGGACTGAGGCTGGAGTCTGCATAGGGTTGCCAACCGTTCTGTAAAATACAGAATCGTTCCATATTTGAAAGGAAAAATATGTTTTCCGTATTGAACTGATACGGAACGCATTTTGTTCGGTATTTTAGAGAATCAACTCGGTGCAAATCCATGACAGATCAATATTATAAATTAGACTATGAACGAAGAATGCATGATTTGTATGAGATAAAGGGAAACCTTTCTGCTATCATTTATCCCTCTCGGTTTGTCTGTCATCACTCTCCCAACAGAGAATGCACTTTACATTTGAGCCACTGGGAGTCACATATATTACGCTGCAGTAGCGTGAGATGACATGTCTTGCTCAGAGTTTTACAGTGCATCTATGCAAGATAAACAACTAGGCTAGCCTATTTGCTGCTGAGACAGAAAAAGAGATAATAAGCCTTCACCAAATTCAGAGCAACCCAGTCTCCTACTGAAAATGTAATAGCCTTACAAATTATCATGGAGAGAAAATCTAAGGCTGTTACATTTAGTTGAAGCAACCAAATCACAAGATATTTTTTCTGTGATATCTGCCAGTTCAGTTTCATACATTTCAGATTTGTTTGGTTTTTGTTTGGTTTGAGTGTTTTTGTATCAAAATTTGTATATTGTGAGAATGTGCGCGCATTTGACCAAATTGTGCACTCAATTATGCTCTCATTTTACTAGATTGTAGTATATTATCCAGTCATTTTAGTAAATAGGCTATAGTGTGTTCATTTAACACAATTTAGTAAACAGGGCCACAATTTTGTAAAATGATGCACTATTTAGTAAAACAAGTGAATATTTCCTAGATACACACACACACACACACAGAAGTGTATATACCCCCTCTCCCCACGACACCCCCACATTCCACCCCCGTTCCTTATTTTCATATCAGAAAGTTGGCAACGTAGGCCTAAGTCTGCCTCAAGAGCCACCATGCACAGACGTGTCCAGGAACTCGGCTACTAGTGGCACATCCCTATAGTGTCAAGCCACTCCTGAATCGGGGATAAGGTTAGAGCATCTTACCTGGGCTAATGAGAGACAGAACTGGACCGTTGCTCAGTATACAAAACGAGTGCACAATTTAGTAAAGCGAGCACATGATTTAGTAAAACGAGTGTATGTTTTCTCGATAAATAGATAATCTTGCAATAGCACCCTCCAGGAGGCAGATATCATCGTAAATTGCCACTCTGAGCGCTCCGAGCACACTTTGCAACTGTTGTGCACTCGTTTTTTAGTGTGCTCATTTTACTAAATCATCTCTTTTTAGTAAATAGTGCACTCATTATACTAAAATGTGCAATCATTGTGCAAAATAACACAATTTAGCTAAATGAGCCCACAATAGTAAAAGGAGCACACTATTTAGTAAACCGAGCACACAATTTTCTAAATCCAGTGTACAATCTAGTAAAATGAGTGCATGATTTAGGGGTGGACATTAAACTTAAAAAAAAAAATCCTGTACTACACTGTTATGAAATATATTCAAACTAACTTCAAATATCATCACCTGCAATATACTGAGTGCAAATTTATTAGGCTAGCATAAACATAAATTAATATTTATGAGGGAAAAAAGGTGTTCACTCCTGCTCCAGGTCATAACTGCATTCTGACTGGGTCATCAGGATCCAATCAGTAACAACAAAGCATAATTCAAATGGTGAAATCACCGATTTTCATTGGTTTAGACCCAAAAATATGTCATGTCCATTCCAATGGACGTGGGGTCTGAAAGCTAAGATAATGGCGTGAATGACAGAGACATGAGAACTGCTAAGACAAGTTTCAAAATAAAAGCGATAGTTGGTTTTTTGTACAACTAAGAAGACACATTTTCCCCTTGGGAATCTACAATGATACCATAGCCTAGACTCTATGGAAATAATTTGACAGGGATCTGTTTTAGCAACGTATAATTTTAATCCCTGAAAATAATTTAGATATTTTATGTAGATTTTGGTAGTTTGTTTTTTTTATGTAGCCTTGGCAACTAGCCATTTAGTATAATCAGGGTTGGGTCAGATTACTTTGTAATCCATTACTGACTACAAATTACATGGCAATTTTTGTAATTAGTAACGTAATCAGTTGGATTACCGAAAACATGTAACGTAATCTGATTACTTTAGGATTACTTTAGATTACTTCAATAAATATGGCTATTAAGTAAAAGACACCACCACAGAATTGGTGAAAGAATTCTCATTCTATTTTTCTCCACTCTTCTCCAAACATGCTCAACTCAGCTTAACCTTTATAAGGGCACAGCTGGACAAATAATTTAGCTTTCGCTGGATTTTTTTGACCCAGGGACATGGCCTGAGATTGGCATAAAAAAGGGAAGCATTAAACCCAAATGACACCATGTCCATTTCAATTGTGGGGGTGAAAAAATTATTATTTTGGGACGTTTTTCAACCAGGGGGGCCTGGTGACTTTCTCAAAGTAAACGGTAACACTAAAACTAGGCTACATTAAGATTAGGAGGAAAAGATCAGGCAGTGTGCCGAGAGACCTGCCCCAATAGTAGCCTATGTAAGTTAGTAAGTAAGTATATCTTTTGATTCCGTGAGGGACATTTGGTTTCTGTATTTATCCCAGTCCGTGAATTAGTGAATTAGTGAAGTCGAACCTGCAAGCCCAAAGGCCGAAGCCCTAACCAGTAGGCCATGGCTGCTCCAAAAGGCAGCATTTGACCATTAAACCATACAATGATCCAAAACATACAGCCAAATAAGGCAAGAAATGGTAGAAAGAAATAGAACAGAGAACAATATCAACATTTTAAAGCGGACCTCAATCCGTCACAAGTGAGCACAAGGCCAAAGTGATGGCAAATAGTCATTCCTGCCTCAAAACCCAGATTGCTGCTAAAAAGGTGCAGCCTACAATCATTGTGGAGACAGGAAGAGGCTTGGTGGGTATTATATGAACCATTTTGAGAGCTGTGGTGGTAAATAAAGATGTTTCCAGTGATTGTTTAAAAAGGGTATGAATAATTTAATAAATTGGTAATAAAAATTGCTTGAAATATTTCAGTTTATGTTTTATGAATATAGAATACATATGACAGATTCACTTTTAAAAATAAATTGGGGGTGGGGGAGTGAAATTTTCCAAGATATGTTTTCAAAAGATTCCTGAAGATGGGGAGGTTGTGGACATGAATTACCTACACATCAGCAGCAACAATACTCAAGTATAGGCTATAACATTTAAACAATACTCTATGGGAAGAAAACAGTCTCCTACAAAAAAATCACCTGTTGATATCCTGAAGGTAGGATGGATCTATAGGACCTTGTTGTTAACACCCAATTCTAGCCCTTCCATGCATAGCACTGCAAACAGATATTTCTAATTCTACACTGGAGATTTTTTAAGATTTCAACATTTCCCTTGGGATAAGTAAACTCTCTCTATATATATATGTATTTTTTTAGCCCACCAATCTGTGGTGTGTACCTTGCATAGCATTCATGTAATGTGATTATTTGAGTTAACCCATTTCACCCCATCGGTCAATAACAATTGTGACCAAAAAAAAAAAAAAAAGTACTTATAAGCCTCTAAAACTGTAACTGGGGAATATCCCAATACTCTTTCAGTAAATATTGAAACAATAGAGTGTTTCAATGAAATGTGTGCAGTGTCAAATGTTTTGAGTAAATTGTCACATGACCAGAGCTGTTTACTTCCTGGTTGCACCTTGAGAAGAGGATGACGGCCTCACAGCTCCCAAATAAAAGGTTTTTAAAGTATGTTAAAATAAACATAGGACAAATATGTTTGTACACATATATATATGTGTGTGTATGTGTATGTCTGTGTGTGCGTGTGTGTATGTCTGTGTGTGTGTTTGTGTCTGTGTGTTGTTGTGAGAGTTGTTGTATATGGTCTGTGTGTGTATCTGCATGGGGTGTGTGTGTGTGTGTGTGCGTATATATATATATATATATATATATATACGCACACACACACACAATATGTACACTAACTCTCACACCCCATGTAGACACACACGCATGCACAGACATACACATTCAGGGTTCTATTTTAATGAGCTGAAGCTCCTGGTAAATAAACAATGTTTACATATTTTTCATATTTAGTATTGCCATTGGTCTCAGTGTTCAGTTTGAAAAGTCCTGTCAGAATACCTTTATTTTAACAAAAAAGCAATTTGAGCAACCTTTAATTGAGGATATGCATATTATCACAATTGTGACCGGTAATAAAACTCACTTTTTCATCTACTTTTCTACATTTAAAAAAAAATAAAAATTATTGATTACTTCAAAGGGTTGCTAATATTTGCATATTTGTATGTCTGGGGAAAATTTGGGCTTAAATGGGTTAATGTTACTGTCCTGTCAACCTGAACCGGTTTGACCATTCTTGTCTGCCCTCTCTCATGAGTAATTTATAAGTGTTAAAGGGTGACAACACGGTGCATGTTCCAGCCGCAATAGAAAACAGAATGGTTTGGACTGTCTTTTCACCAGTAACAAAGAAATGACGACCTAACCCATTCCTTTGAAAGATATCTGCTATTTAGTCATTTCACAGTACACATCTTGTTGACATCAGAATGTACTGTAACTAAACCACCTGATTAAGAACTCCATTGAAGCCTACTGTTTCTAGAGTTTTCACCTGTTTCTACTGGGTCTCTAAATGTCTATACTCTGTCTGTTTCCCATATCTCATTGGATTCATTCAAGACTTGAATACAGACAACGAAGCACAAACACAAAACTTTCAGAGCTTAAGTTTAATGAATGCACACATTCTGATTCAGTACGGTCCCCAATACATTCAGATCTCAGATATATGTGGTCTCATTTAATCATGACCCCTGATCCCCAGCATCAAAACAGAAAAACAAATCTATCAGGGGGGAGAGGCGAAGACAGAAAGCACACAAGTAACAAACTCCAAACCACCATTACAGGCCGTGCACTCAGCGCCCACACCCAAACTTCTTCAGGAATGCTCTGCAAGAACAAACCAGGCCAGTCACCGCCACAAACATCCGTTCCATTCTTCCCATCGACCCAGACCCCCGACTGCCCACTGGACCACCAGAATTCCCCCCTATCGATCTCCGAGCCAGCAGCTCTAATGGCTGACGGGGAGCCGGGTGAGGGGGAGGGGTGCGGCTTGACGTGAGGCAGGGAGACGGGAGGGATCGATGTGCAGACGGCTTCTTTAGGCAGACTCAGACGGTTCGTTAGGTGCGCAGCGCGTGCTTGCGGGAGCAGAGTGGAATAGGAGGTTGGCGTGGGGAGGGGTGTTGGAGGGGGGGGGGGGCTATTGTCCCTTCTGCTGCTGTGGCTACTCTTGTCCCTAATGGGGAGAGATTCCACCAGCCTGTCTGTTCCCCTACACTAGTCCCATAGGAATTCAGTGCGTATGCACACAGACAGACATACAGATGAATCCACACATCTCTCTCTTTCGCTCTCCTTCACACACACCTTCCAGATAGAAAAAAAACATACCAGTGCCTAGAAAGATACAAAGAATTGGACAAAGTTTCAGAGCAGAATTATCCATCAGGTCCAAAAAGTAAATCAAGAGATTTCAAACAGTTGTCTTTTTGAGATTTTCCTGTAATATCACATCCAGCTAAATCTTCCCTAGGATGCTTTGTGGTAAACATTTCAAACCCAATTCCTCAATTCTTGCAAGATGTCTTGCAGCAAGTTAATTTTTTTTTATTATAATTATTTTTTTTATAAAAAAGTGACTATATATTATTTGAAGCTTTTATTATTTGGAGAATATCACCAATTAAAAAAGCACTGGGTGCACACTGGGTCAAGATGATGGAGCAAACGCGAATCAGCCATCAGCATCTCCTGTGGTGTCAACTATGCCCCTGTGGTGAGTGATGGGAACAGCTGTGGCTTTGGTCGACGTTATCCTCTTTGTTGGGTCCTGGCTTTGTTGGTTGCCATGGCGTCATTGGGTCAGGCTGAGGATATGCCTGTGGAGCTGCTCGGTGAAGGCCTGCTGTGAAAAACATTTGATGACCCGCTCCCTGCTGGCCTGGCCCAACTCCTGCTTGAGACGCGGATTACGGACAAACTGCTCCATGGCCGCTGAGAAGCTCTCCGGGGTGGCCGGACACAGGAATCCAGTCTCGCCGTGTGCGACGGACTCAAGCGGGCCGCCCGAGTTGACGGCAACGACCGGGCAGCCGCAGTACATGGCCTCCACGGGCACAATGCCGAAGTGCTCGTTGGCGGGCGTGTAGAGCACGCAGACACTCCGCCGCAGCAGGCTGACCTTCTGCGTGTCCGAGAAGGAGCGTATGAAGGTCAGATGGGCCTCCAGGCCCAATGAGCGGCACAGCGCTCGCAGCTCCTTGTGGTGCTCCACGTTTTCCGTAACGCGCGAATCGTAGCCGCCTGCCATGACCAGGTGCACTTTCTCCCACAGGTCGCCCTCACCAAGGCGCTCCCGCAGCGATGCCAGTGACCGCAGGGCCAGGGGGAGGTCCTTCTTGCGCTCGTACCGGTTGATGGACAGGAACACCAGGCTTCGGCCCTCAGGGATCAGCCCGTCCAGGCTCTCGTTGATGGGGATGTCGAAGGAGACCGGGTTGAGGGAGGGGTAGAGCACGTCGGTGTGCACGTCCCGCAGACGTGGGAAGGTCTGGCGGAAGACCCTGGCGGTGAAGTGGCTGTTGACCAGCACGCGGTCGGCCATGCCGGTGGTGGTCTCCTCGAGCCAGTCCAGCGGGGCCCGGTACCAGCGCTTCAGCAGAGAGTGCCGCATGGTGAGGAGCTGGTCAGGGAAGTGGCAGTAGAAGAGAACCTTCTTCCTTTGGCGCGCCAGACGCAGCACAGGAATACATGCTGAGACCTGAGAGAGGGCCAGAGAGTCCAAAAGAGTAAGACTACACGTACATTAGAGATATTTGTCTATTGCACAACATCTATTTGTCTGCTCTGTCAGGAGCAAACAGTGACCCTCAACAGACTACAGACTACAGACTGGAGATTCCACAGTGTCAGTGTCTGAGGACTGAGTGACTGGCTGTTTAAACAATTTCTTGGCTTGTTTCTGACATCCACAAATGACATGGGCAGAATACTAACCTGGGTGAACCCAGACGAATCTTTGAGTGCATCTGATCTGCATTGCTTATCTGGCATGGGACGAGCTGTTCAAATGTTTGGGCTCACTTAGCAATTTCCATCCTACTCTAAAGAATACCAGCTGACTGCTTCTTCCCTGCATGGTTTTACTGTATAGTTTAGAGCTGAGCTTTGGGTCACACCTGGGTTCTCTTATTGTAGATGGCAGATTCTTCTATTTTAACTTTTTATGTCTGGATATATTTGAGTCAAAGTATGGTGTTATGTCTGTCTTGAAGCTGCTGTGACACTGTAATTCCCTGTTAAAGGATTAATAAAGGATATAATCTAATCTAAACTAATCTAAGGACAGTGATGCCAATCAAGCACCATCCACAGCATATGGCATTGCAATTTTCTTCACAACTCTCAGAGAAGAAGGCCAGCATCCTGAGGTTCACCGCTTCTGCTGACATTGACACTGGCGTTTTGAGGGCATTATGAAACAAAGCAGTCAGTCTCTGTGAGGCATCTCTTTCTCAGACTAGACACTCTAATTGTCTCAGTGGTGTACTGCCCCCCTGCCCCAACTACTCCTCATATTCTGGTTAAAGCCAGTTTATGCTTTTCTGTGAAAGGAGTAGCACACATTATTGTAAAATCTTCAGTTTGGCCATTTCTGGTCATTTCTCACATGGAATAGCCTTCCATTCTCAGAACGACAAGCCTGAGACACATTTTTTTTCTGTTTCTGGACAGAACTCTTTAATAGAGTTCACAATAGTTGGTGCTCCAGATACTCAACTCATCTAAAGAAGGCCAGTTGTATTGCTTCTTTTCAGCTTTCAGCTGTGCTAACATAATTACAAAAGGTTTTTCTAATGATCAGTTAGCCTTTTAAAATGATAAAACTCAGTTTAGCAACCTCAATGTACCATTGGAACACCAGACAGATGGTTGCTGATAGGCCTCTCTGTGCTTATGAAGAAACTGCATTATTAGCCTGCTACAATAGACATCTACAACACTAACAGTATTTACATTGTATTTCTGATTGATTACTGTAGGTGTTATTTTAATGTCCTATTCCTAGAAAAGAAGGACATTTCTGAGTGACCACAAACTTTTTAACTGTACCAAAACATGACATCCAGTCTGTATTTTACACATGCAGGACCTTGTGTGAATGTGGGTGAATGTTAATAACAGATCACCTGATCGCAGAAGACCACGTCAAACTTTTCGCCGATGAAAAGCAGCAGGTAGAGTGCCACATAGATCATACGCAGATAGGCGCAAAGGGCATGGAAGTAACCACACACACTTCTGGGCAGCCAGTCTCCAACACACACCACTCGAAGATCAAGATCCAATGTCTCGGAGAAGCAGTGGGTGGGGTCGTAGTGTGCGGTCCAGATCTGCACCTGGCAACCACGGGAGCGAAGGGCCACTGCTGCATCCACCACCAGCCGCTCCGCTCCTCCGATACCCAGATCAGGATGCAGGAACACCACCCGCACCATTCTACACAAACAAGTGAGAGCACACATTATAGTAAAATGCAATGCATGTCTACTCATGATAGCTGGGAACGTGTCCTTGCCTTGATATTCATTATATGGGCGAATGGAATTCACTGGGGCTGTGCAGATGGATGGAAATAAAAGTTACTCTATCCAGTTAGTTTACGTAAATCCATTTTAGTGGATGCTTCAGCTTCTATGCAAAATTACTTGTAATGTAGGCGCAACAACAAAACTATGTTAAGTTATAAGACTTGTTGATTGTAGTAGTTAGCATAAAGCACTAATATGACAAAAGGTGTAAAAGAGAGCAAGTAAAAAACAAGTATGAGCAGAGGTCCAGGCTCACATCACCTCAGTCACACAGTCCTTCCACTGGACACACTAAAACACTCAAGAAAAAATAAGCATGAGAGCACACCAAGACACTGTCCCCTTTAAAGGACTTACAGTAAAATGACTTACATCCGCTGTCCTTAAGTTAGCCTACACGTATAGGCTAGGCCCACACCAACACCTGACATGTGATTTCCATACAAAACGTTTAGCTCAAATTAGCTGGTGATTTGCCAATCAGTCTGTTAACTGTTAGTATGGTTTGACAATTTTACAAACCGTAGGATTCATTAGTTCCTACGTAGCCTACAACACATCACCTCCAGAACTGAACCGGTGTAGTGGAATCTCAAATTCATCTACATCTGAGTTCCTCTAGATAGATGAGTTAACGTAATGAGTTGTTCAATACAGAAATATGACCAGCTGAAAGCACGTTTTCTAGTAACTACTGACCCGCATAACACCCAACGTTAATGGTTATATGAAAGCTGACACCAACAACAATTTCATGAAACGCACCTTGAATGCCTTGGGTTTGGTCACCTGGACAAATGTAAACTAATCTGTCAATGGAATATCCCAGAAGCCGTGGACGCCATGTTGGCTCAATGTCCATGCTGTTGTAAACATAGACAGTAAAAAAAAGGGTTGTAAAGGACGGAATCTATGGACGGAGCCTGAGCCAAGATGTCGTCTATGTGCAGAACAGGCGAATCAGAGCACGACATTTCGTGAGAGCCAGTAAACCCATTGCCTTGCATTTAAAAACTTAAACTAGGCATAAAGGTATTTTGAAATGTTGACTATGGAAAATTCACTTTTTTTAGGTAATACATTACAGAGGTCAAATGCATTTGACTCAAAACAAATTGTCACACTTTTCAAGTCAGTGAGCTGTCAATGTTGATTGCTATCAGGCATTATGCAAGACCGCCCTGGGGTCCTTCAGTATGTTGTCGTGGCTTTCCTTTCCCAAGGAATCGTCATCAAAAAAGTCTTTTTAGCAGTTGCGTTGATTTGGTCCACAGAAGACCTTTCTGTCTGCTTTCAAGAGACCTGCTTGTGTTGTGTTGTGTAACATATCTTCATCGCCAGAATGGTAAAAACCTAAGATTTCTTTCTGAATAAGTTGTCAATTCCTGGGTCGAGTAAATGCAGTGTGTTTGCTTATATGTATCTATCGATGACTTAGGTGTTACCTGAGTGGCTGCTAGCTTGCTAAGTTAATACCAAGCTAGTTGGTCAGCGTTTGACGTTGGATGTTTACTGACTATTAGTTAGCTAAAGCCGTTATGTATCTATTCATTTATTTTCTCATTAATGGATTCAGAAATTGGCGGCGTGGTGTTGTTTTCCATGTAACACACTCCTTACAGGTTTAGTCTGATCTGAACTGTTATGTCTTGCCGGTTAATGAGCTGGATAGGTCCATGGTCCAATTGTAGACGTGGCTATTTTGACTGTGACCGGTTTTAACTTATTTTGTGCTACTGAGCTTAAAATGCAACGTTAGTTAATCTTTAAAGGCTCTTTAGATCATATGTGTCGTTTGTGATCATATGTCAATTGTGTTAAATTTCTCGCACAGCCTGGTCCCGCTGCTAGTGCCACCAATGTTGGAGCGTCCAGTCGCTCTCCCAGCAAAACAGTAGCCCCCCGGGCAGCAGGATCCACAGTGCGGCAGAGGTAAGGTCATACACATGTAGTCAACTACGGTTGTAAACACCGTGAGAATCTTGGTAACACACTCACATTCTGACACCACTCTGACGCGAAGACCTTGTAGACAATCATGGATAATTAACTTGAGTAAGTCGTTATTTCAGTCAGTTAGTGGCAGAGATTTGTTTGGGTGATTGGTTAATCCTATTAAGATGCCATTGATGGATGGCAAGAGAGAAAGAGAGGGAAGGAGAAGAAGACTCATAGAAGAGCAAGAAGGTTACATTATTAAGCCAGTTTCTTATTTGGTTGCACATTGTAATTATTCAGTGTGACTAAGAAAATGGAATCCATCAATGTGTTTTCTCATTATGCTGGGGAATGTTAGCCAATCTATTACCTAGACTTTAACAAAATAAATATTGCAGCAGTACATTCATGTGTGTGTGCTTGTCTGTGTGTGCGTGTCTGTGTATGAGCAGGAAAGCCACCAGCAGTGGAACACGAAGTGCAGGCAGAGCCACCGCATCAACAGGGACAGGAGGCATGTGGCGCTTCTACACTGAGGACTCACCAGGGCTTAAAGTGTAAGTATAGGATCCCTACTGGACACACACTTGAAAGTGTGGCTTCAGCATCATTTTACATTTGTGTGGAACGAAACACCGCCATAAACTCATCCAGTACAGCCCTGCCTACTATACGTAGGATACATGTATGAGTCCTCTACGCATGAAGTGCAATATGAAGACATGGAAGCCACAATGTTTAGTTTTACATTCATATTTATTTATTGGTATATTTGGTTAAGTTCAAGATGGGCAAAACATTGCAAAGCATATGATTCAATGTAAGCAATGGTGCTCTGAACACTGTGTGCAGGCAGTCAAGGTTTTGTTCTGAGCCTGATGAAATCAATTTCAATATGGGTTTCATTTTCATTTGAACTTTTCTTATCTCTCATCTGTAAATAACTTTAGGTGGATTTTCTGTGCTCAGTGCCTTCTTAATATGGCGAGTTTTGTAGATAGGATAGCACCTCAAAAGCACTAAACATGTAGGAAATGTAGGCAGGTAGGAAAATGGTGCAAAACGTTTTGATTTTGAACTGGCTCCAGTATATAAGTGATGTAAAGTACAAGGAAGTCCACTTCCATTTTCAGTAGTTTTGAGGATATTGAAGGTAAGGGAAGGAAAGAAAATTAATTAATAGAAAGAATTGATAAAAATATATATTTTATTAAATCTGAACAGTTAATTAGGAGGAATATTATATGTTAAAATTTGGTAGGTGATGTATGGAATAGATGGTTCTTCATGTTTTTATATAAATGTAACAAAACAATACGTAATGTTGAATTACTTAAATTAATTATTACGTAGTGCACAAATACCAACTTCCTACAGCACATTAGCTTCCTGAACACTTAAGTTAAGCTACAGACCACTGCACATTGGCACTAACATTACTGCACACTGATTAAACACTAGGGGTGCAAAGCTACATGGATTTGTAGCCGTTTAGGTTCAATACAGACGTCTTCCGAATGTACCAAATGCTGTCTTTTACAGTAATCAACAGTAGGCTTTTTTTGCATGCGGACCATGTTTCATATTTGAGTTTCCACACAAACATATAAGGTGGCAGACCATATGTCCGTTTACACCAAAAACATTTGACACCTTCTCAAAATACTATCCCTGCTCATATCTTTTGAGCATCAGCAATATTGTTAGTGAATGTTAGGCTAGCAGTACTTATGTCTTACAGTACCAGAAATTAACCAAACCGTGATGAGTTCAACAGCAAGGTACATACTGAATCATGAGTTTTGTGTACTGTTACACCCCTATTAATAATCTCACTTATCCACATCTTCATCCCTTTATCTGACATTTTAGCTTTTAAACACATACAGTTATGGTCCAAAGTGTTGGCACCCATGCTAAAGTTGACTAAAAAGAGGAATATAAAATCTTTTGGAAATTGATCTTAATGCCTTAAGTAAAAAAATGAGGAAATATCCAACCTTTTAGGACACCAATTTTCTTTGAATGAATAATGTATCATAAATAAATAAATGTTCTTCCTTAAAATACAGGGGTCATAAGTATTGGCACCCCTATGTTAAATTCCCATAGAGGCAGGCAGATTTTTATTTTTAAAGGCCAGTTATTTCATGGATCCAGGATACTATGCATCCTAATAAAGTTCCCTTGGCCTTTGGAATTAAAATAGCTCTACATAATCACATACCCTTCACCATACCTAGAGGTTGGCATGGTGTTATTTCAGTTAGCCTATTAGCTGGTTTGATTTGCATTGAGCTCATTGAGCATCAAACCAGCTTATAGGCTAACTGAAATAACACCATGCCAATCTTTAGCTTAATGAATGTATATAACTCCATGACTTTACATCCCCCATAGCTATGCTGCCTAGCTAAGCATACAAAGTCATAGTGCGTGCGTGCATGAGGCTATTCACTTCCAACAACGCTCTTGCATATGTTTCTGGACTGGTGCTTGTTTTTAGTCCCTGGTGTGCTAAGAGTAAATGGGGCGTGCTGCAGGAATCATTTATTTAGGGGTTTATGAAAACCTGTAATGAGTTCAAACCTTCGTCCTTTTTCCTTCATCCTCTAGCTTGCTTACGAACACACACACACACACACACACACACAGGTATGTTTAATTGATGCAGGAAGAGTGGGGGATGATGGGAATGGGGATCAACATGAAATGTTAATGCCAGGATATCAACCCTCTTTCTTAGGCCACCTCCTGATCCATACAAACCGTGCGGAGGTGTGTGTAAAAATGAGTGTGTGTTCCTGGCGATGAACAGTTTATGTAGGTGCATGCCTTCGTGTGGATACTGGTGTGAGGATGTGTTTAAGGGTCAAGGTGTACCAGCCTGTTAATGCTGTTGAAGTCTTCAGAGTGTGAGGAGAGCTGTGTGTGTGTGTGTGTGTGTGTGTGTGTGCTTAATTAAAGTTCCGTTCTGAAATGTCACATCAATTAAAGCCTGGGGGGTGGGCCTTTAGTCGGCATGGTTACGCTGCTGCCTAGCGACCCGGGGGACTCTACGAAGGGGTTCTAATAAAGCCCTTCGTTAGCTGTGTTCTCGTTAGCCTCTTCCCCTCCAACTGCGCAGCTAATCCAGTCACATGACCCAGAGGGTGCCCTGTGATTGGTCCTTTGGGTCAGGAATGGAATCGACCTGAGCTGTCTATCACAAAGAGACATTGAACATCTGTCAGAGAGGAATCTGTAATGACAGAACAACTCTCACCTAGGAAGTAATGTGGTAGAGCACTGCAACACATCTCCATTTAGTCACTTGGCAGGTTCTGACCAAAGTAGACGCACCCAGTTTATCAATGCCTGTACTTGTATGTTTACTTTTAAACTTTTAGACCCCTATCCCATCTCTCTCTCCTACTCACTTCCTGTCTCTCTCCACTGTCCTATCGATATAAAAATATATTTTAAATAGATGGATCAAAATGATTAGTCCCTTCATTCTGGGGTGCATTTCCTGTGGGTAGTTGAACAACTGCTGTAATTAGATGATTGTGACTATTATGACTATTAAATGATGATTAAGACTATTGATTTTAACTGACTCTCTACATCAGTGGTCCCCAAACTTTTTCTTCTGAGGGCCAGCTCACTATGCCTGGCACTAAGAGAGGGCCAGAGACTCGGAGTATATCAGTAACCATAAATAGCTTAGTGCTGTGAACAACAACAATCTACCTTAGTTGAATATTCCATTACATTTAATCATAGGCTACTGCAATTTAATACCATTGTTTGCTGTCTTTATATTGCCATCATGCCATGTAAACATTTCATTCCGTTTTCGATGGTAAATGCGAAACAGTGCCAAGACAACCACCAGTGGACAAAAAGAGTATTACACGTGTACTGTTAAGACCCGCCATAGAGAATGAATGGAGGAAATTACGGATGTTATAGTTTGACGATGTCGTACTCCCCTGCGGGCCAGATGCTATATACCACGGACATGTTTTGGGGGGCCACCCAAAATGAGGTGGCGGGCCGTATCCGGCCCGCGGGCCGTAGTTTGGGGACCACTGCTCTACATTGTTAAGAAGGTGCTCAAATGCTTGTTCGGCAAACACAGTACTGATTAGATGTTAAGTCCATTGCCGGGAACAAAGAAATCAAGAATGTAAGCCAGTTAATCAGTTGCTAGTTCTACCCTCCACTAGGGGGTGCTGTAAGAGTGAGAAATGGACACTCGGCCATACAGACAAACACTTAAACGTGATGGTGCTTTCAGGCAAGGTGGAGATTCTTCTGAGAGCCTTTGTGAGCGCTAGAGCGGTGACTTGGGGAGGTGTTCTGCTACCCTAATCCAGCCTGAGACGGCCATTAATTAATTTCTCTCTTTCTTTATCTCTCTCTCTTTCTTTCTCTCCTCTCCTCTCTCTCTCTCTCTCTCTCTCTCTCTCTCTCTCTCTCTCTCTCTCTCTCTATATCTATCTATCTATCAGAGGGCCAGTCCCAGTCCTGGTGATGAGTCTGCTGTTTATCGCCTCTGTCTTCATGCTGCACATCTGGGGCAAGTACACACGCTCCTGAACGTCTTCGTGATCCTCGACCCCCGACCTGTTTTCGTTTCTTAAGCCATCGGACCTGGACCAAACCCGCCACCCTGCCCCAGGGGTCAGACAGACCTGCAGCCACCCCTCCCCTGCCAGTCCACATTGCTAGCCTGGGTCAGAAGATATCCTCACGCCTGTCCAGGCGCATCACGAATCCCATGTTTTTCCTCTTCCATTTTATTTTTCTCTTCTTATATTTCTTTTGCAGACATAATTTGTACACAGTGTTAAGGAATAATTTTCAATAAAGTAAGGTCTATAATTATGTGTGACGTGTGCATGTGTGTGTGTGTGTATATATATATATATATATATATATATATATATATATATATATATATGAGATAGAGGATGAAACATACCGAACTTGAAGCAAATATGTGTTGTTAGCATATTATCAGCTTACTGCACAAGAGGCTTTCTATGCAAACCAGGTGTTTCTACATTCCACAGACTTAAGGAGGAAAGGGAGTCTCTGGTTGTCTGTTTGAACTTGCAGCTCTGCAGACTCAGCACCTGGATGAATTCGTCTCAGTGTGAACACACACTTTCTCATGTAGACGGCCCCAATCACCACTTTCTCACCTGGTAAAAGTGCTGTGTCTAATTGTGGGAACTGAGTGCACCTTGTGCTAGACTTGGACGTCACATGTTTGCTTAAGCCAGAAGTTATAGTCAACTAGGTTGAACAGAATCGTTCAGTCCGATTAATACTTGGTGGCATGTGATGGACACATGGTATTCATATTCAAATTCATTCATTGTTTCATGAAATGAATCTTAACCAGACTATTTTAGACTTTCAGACTATATCTTGGTAATTTCAAATTCATTCATTCATCAGAGGATATCTTGGCCAGAAATAGCAAACTGGTTATGATTGGCTACTGGTTGATGCTATCTGTTGTAACAAAAAATAGGAAAGGTTTTCTCTTCAGATTGATACAGCAAAGTGGTTTATTCTAGTGCAAAATGGTAGAAAGGTCCTCAATTGAGAAATGTCTCAATGCAAATTAATCTGGCTTCTACCCAGATAGCCTTTTGTCCTATGTATATGATAATTGAGTTAACCTCACACCTTTGGCTGGGATGGTTTTCAGTGTGTATAGTATATACTCTTTTGATCCCGTGAGGGAAATTTGGTCTTTGCATTTATCCCAATCCATGAATTAGTGAAACACAGTGAACACACAGTGAGGTGAAGCACACACAAATCCCGACGCAGTGAGCTACCTCCTACAGCGGCGCTCGGGGAGCAGTGAGGGGGTTAGGTGCCTTGCTCAAGGGCACTTCAGCCATTTCAGCCGTACTGGTCAGGGTTCAAACTGGCAACCCTTCGGTTACAAGTCCAAGGCACTAACCAGTAGGCCACGGCTGCCTCTACAAAAATGGCTTACCCCTAAAACATCTGGGGGTAACATCATACCTCACCTGGCGCCAAACCGTCTGGCCTGCCATCAAAACATCATAACTTTATCTTGGTTGGAGAAATTATATCACTCATACAATTCGGCAGGATTCATTTCTTACACTGTACAGTGAGTGTTTCAAGCAGTGGACGCATGGTAAGTTGACCATGAGTTTCACATACTTCTATGAGGCCTTGTGTGCAAGTGATTTTATGTCCTTTCACACTCCACCACTGAAAAGCTTGTATAAGCTTAGTGGTTAAACATGACTTTCTAACAACAGAAAAGTCCAAATCCGACACATTTTCCAGGTTATTGGGTACATATGGCGGCCTGCAGTAATAAGTCTGGCCCTAAGGAGGCGCTGTAGACTGCTTTACATGACTATCTTGTCCAGAGAGCCTTTACAACAGAGTTTGTGTGTGAGAGCAGTTCATTATTCATGATGCATCAGGCTTGTGTTTCCCTCAGTCCATTGAAATCTCAAACGCACACAGATATGGACACACACAGCCACACACACACACACATCAGTATCAAGACATTTTTAAACTGGTATCTGTGTGACAGAAGTTGTAGAAATGTCCTAAGATTGTGATGGTTTGCTGGTATAATTTTCCGGTCACATACACAGACACACATTGTGTGTTTGATAGCAAAACAGAAATATGTTGTTTGGACCAAAATAAACTAATTAAATGATACATTTGTGAGCAAGCCATTCAAGAACGCTGGTTAAGTTTTAAAACCATAGGTTCTTACAAGATGAACGTTCTCTTGCAAGCGCACACACACACACACACACACACACACTTTGGACAAAGGCAGAGGCAGAATGCAATCTGTATGATGTTATCTCCAATAATGAATATACAGTTTAGCACACATATGTTGTTGGTACATTGTGTTTTGTATTCTGATAGATGCAGGTGAGTGGCATTTACTTTACTCCAAATGGACTGTAGTCTAACTGTTGTTTGGCTGTGAAAAGGGAGGGGGAGAGAGAGAGGAAGACAGAAAGGTTTTTCTGTGGTTCTTAGACATTGGAGTGCTTTCTTATTTGTCTTTTCTTTTTCACGCTTTTTTTTTTACCATTTCCTGAGTTTCAACCACTGCCTGTGCAAAGGGACAGTCCCCAGCAGTGCACAGCTGCAAACACACACTCAGAGGCAGAGTGCACACGAGCACACACACATGCACACATACAGAGGAAAAGGTTAAACTTGATGTGTAAATACACTGTATTTCCCACATATTCTTCTGATACACCACCTTTGTTTCTCTAGAGAGAGTCAGTCAGATGTGGAGATGTGAATGACCATGAAGCACAAGCCTTACGGAGGACACACAACCTGTAACAGGCCAGCGTCTTTACACACACACACACACACAGATTAGCACAAGTACAGAGCAGCCCTTAAACTAGGAGGGAAATGGGTCTTATGAGAGGGAGGCTTTGCCCCCCTATGAATGGACAAATGCATGACTGACATGATATGATCTAGACCACCAACTGTCCCTCTGCCCTCTGTCATACAAATGCACACACTAGAACGTAAACGTGGTACCATACAAACAGTGTGTGTGTGTGTGTGTGTTTTGTATAGCCCTAGCAAGTGAACAGACGAGTTATGGCCTTGCTAACGGAGACATAATTACAGTGGCTAGAAACTGTGCAGCACTTAGAGGGGAATCAAGAGAGCTATGCTGAAGGAGAGGTGATGAAGGATCTGCAAACTGCCTGTGGCCAAATTGGGCCAACACATTTGCATACCGGAGGACCTGGCTGTGGCTTTATGCCACCCCCACCCCCATTTCTTAGCATATAGTTTTCAAAACCAGGTTCACAATTTTCTTAAGCCATCTTTCTGCTCCAATGTGCAGTTTACCACGTATATGTTCATGTTTCGCCAAAAATACTCAATTATCATTTTTTTGGACAAAAAAACCCCCAAATCTGTTATTTTCAACCATTGCATAATGGTCATAAAACTTTACCACTGCATGACACTACATGCACGGGAGAGTCCATTAAACCGAGCCAATTTTCCTTTCTACTACTGTGTTGTATTTGTGGAATAATGTATAGATTGTTCAGTCTTATGCAATACAAACTGGCTCAAGTTTCCTGGCATGTATAGAATATAGTTATATTATGATATAATCTGTTTGGGAAAAAAATATTATTTCTCATTCATTTTTTTGTATTATTTTCATTACTAATTCCAAAATGCCACAAATACTGTATAAATGGATATACAAAAAAATAATATAAATGGATATACAATCTGAAGAGCTTAATTTCACATTGTAAGTATCACATGTGGCACTGATCATTTGTTTGTCAGTGAAACCTCTTCCTTGTCTTTGGATCAGTAAAACATTGCTGACTTAGGACATTCACATTATGTTTACATCACCCCATTTTTACAGTAGGCTATTCAGGTGTTGAAATTGAGACAGTGAGCCTTGATTTTAAAATTGGCCTGTAGGTTTGTGCACAGTGTGCTAACTGTATTAAGTGCAATTTCAACCAAGACATGCCTGATGAAAAAGAAAAGATGTTAAACAGGGAATCCATGGTGAACATATACGTGTCTGTGAATGCATGTCTGTGCGTGTGTGATCTTGTGGGCGTACAAGCATGTTTAGATGTATACCTTTCCTTTCTCCTGTCAGCTCTCTGAGTGAGCAGTGGCTTTATGGATGGAAGCGTAGAGGGCCATTGTGTTTGTTATAAGTACGGCACAGGGAGCTGTATGCACATGTCCATGTGTGGATGTAACATTGTGGAACAGAAGTAGCATAATGTGACCTGAGAGGACAGCTAGTATGTTGTTGGACGTTTGGATGTCTGTGTGTGTGTGTGTGTGTGTGTGTGTGTGTGTGTGTGTGTGTGTGTGTGTGTGTGTGTGTGTGTGTGTGTGTGTGTGTGTGTGTGTGTGTGTGCGTGCGTGCGTGTGTGCGTGCGTGTGCACGTGCGCATGTGAGAGATGAGTTCTCTGTTTTAATGGATCATGTGGTTGATAAAGCATGGAGACGCTCACTATCGACCCACACTTTGGACAACAGCCCTCTGGGACATGCTTGTGTCTTCACACACACACACACGCATACACACACATACACACACACACAAATGTGAACGAAACAGAAATACTCCCTGGCTATCCCCCTCTCTTCCTGGTCTTCTTGGGATTCTGTGAACCGTGTGACTGGTCCACAGTACAGTCTGTCTGTGTGTGACCGGTGGTGGAATGTGGGCTGTAGTTTGTGACGTACTGGGCACGAGGAGACCCCGCGAGGCGGATCGGACTGGAGCAGGGTGTGTGTATGTGTGGCAGTGCTCAGGTTTCAGTCTTGTGCTTTCTAATATTAAAACCCTGCCATGCCAACCAGTGTGAGGGTGAGTGTGTAAGAGTGTAAGTGTGTGTGTATGTGTGTGTGTGTGTGTGTGTGTGTAAAAGTGTATGTGTGTGTGGCGTGCACTCAAGTTTCAGTCTTGTGTTTTCTAATATTAAACCTCTGCTAACCAGGGTGGGTGCTAGGAGGTGGCTGGGCGCGTGCTGCTGGAGTGTGGGGTGAGCGTGTCAGGTTATTTTTAGGGAATATATTTTCCACTCTCTGGACAGGAGATGTTCCAGGGGCTTGCCCTCTGTGAGAGCCAGCGTGTTGTGCACACACACACACACACACACACACACACACACACACACATACACACACACACACACACACACACACACACACACACACACACATTCAAACACACACATAGACGCACACAAACACACACACATAGACACACACACACACACACACAAAGTTATTCATACAGTACATACCATACACAGCACCATGAGACAAGAGGGGACCTACAGTGTGATGTCACAGAGGAAAGGGTGTCCCTGTCACGTCCTGCACACATGAGTCCTGTTATCAGTTCACCACAACTCGCCTACTATGGCATGTCAGGAGCTCTCTCTCTCACTCTCTCTCTCTCTCTCACTAACCCCTCTGTCTGTCTCTGCTCCCTCCATGTTTGCCCATTTCTCAGCACACACTCCATTCTTTCCTGGGTAATGCAAGACATCATCATGGGTGTCCCATCTCTCCTCAGTGCCCAGTGAGAGCACACTGACCGCACATTACTTTTGTCTGTCTGCGTAATGACTGTTGTGGGAAGATTTTGTGTAATGTCTAAAACCGGGGAAAGAGCACACTGCACCTGTCATGTTGGAGACAGGACAAAGAGAAGGCAAAGTCTACCAACATGTTCTCATGCATGAGCTGCAGCTACTGTGTGGCATGTGTGAGCATTGAGCTGGCTCATCAGTGTTTGCAGTTAAAGGTATCCAATGCATTTGTTTTTGCTACTGAGCTCCCCCTTTGAGTATTTGTATTTGTACTTTACATAACTGTGGTAAATACCACTTCTGGCTTGCACCCTTCCCCCTGGACACGGTACATGTGGATTTGTTTACAAACCAGCAAAGATCATCTCTGAGCAGCTATGTCGACTGACATGATAACATTACAGATAACATCCAGGTCTCCCTATTACAAGTAATTAATTTACCGTCATTATGATTTCGAAGCTGTTATATTAAAGTAGTTTGAACCCAGGGTCTTTTTCACCATGACGAAGTCGAACACCCCCTCGAGAGCTAGATTACGTTGATCAAAGGAGTAGAACTTATGTGTACCGGGAGTTTATTAAAAAGACTCCTTTACTGTCAAACTCCGTACTCCTTCGATCAAAGTAATCTAGCTGTTGGGGGGATGTGCGACTCATTGCCATGGTGAAAAAGACCCTCAAATGACTCCGAAATTACACTTCAAGGTAAAAATGGGCATATAGGATGAATTTTAAGGTCTTACCTATTGCATTAAATTAGCAAACTGATACGCTTTTAAATGAGCTTTAGTTAATTTAGTTTACTTTTAAGAGCCTGTCATTCAAATTAGGGCCCAAAGTGACAAATTCACCCACCAAATACAAATAACCATCTACTCGTGTCCCTTGTTTTAGTGTCAGGTTTTGTCTCTGCTAACCTGTAGTTTGTGCATTATTAGTGATAGCCCCAGCTGCATCCATCCTAACCTTTCCTTCCTACGGACTCGCACCTTTGGAGTTGCCGACACTGTTAACACTGTTGCCGGCACTGTCAACTTCTGCCCTGATGGACTGGAAGCTCAAAGAAGACAAATGAGGACGTTGACAGACCTCAATGTTGAGCCTCTTCTGATCATGACAAAACAGAGACTTAAATGATCAACAGCAGACTTAAAAAGTGGCAGGATGTCATAAAACAATCAAAGCCTTTCATAGTAAAGGGCCAAGTGTATCAAAAGTCATGCAAAAAGTATATGAATGTATGCTGTATACTCTTGGCCTTTTACTACAACTACTTTTACTATTAGTACCACCACCTCCGCTACTCCAACAACTACTACAACCCATAACTAGATGTACCGCAGAGCGGTACAAAATATGACCGCCGCCCAGTCCAGCACATTTTTTCCACAAAAATAAGTCACGCTTCCACAAAAATAAGTCATGCTCAAATTGTGTTCATTTCCTACTTTCTTCCTTTTTTGTGTGTTTCTAATTGAGTGTGTGCAGAGTGTGTGGTTGTTTTTGTGTATATGTGTTTTGTGTGTGTGTGTGTGTGTGTGTGTGTGTGTGTGTGTGTGTGTGTGTGTGTGTGTGTGCTTGTGTTTGTGTTTGTGTATGTAGGTGTGTTTGTATGGGTGCATGTGTGTGTGTGTGTATGTGTGTTTTATGTGTTTGTGTGCGTGTTCATGTTTGTGCGTGTCGTGTGTGTGCATGTATGTGTGTGTTCCCTCTGCACGCATAGGACAACGCTGAGTCCCATGCGTTTTCCCACCAGCGGAGCTAGTTGGCTAGTTCAAACTTTTGCCAACTTAAAACAAGCTTAACTCGTGTCACACTGTTGGCCAACAGCAACATCCATCTTCTTTGTTTTCAAGTAGCAGGGAATTCAAGCCAAACCGTTGCAACTCTGCCATCAATCATTATCTTAAACGACTCCATACACGATTTGATTGGCCTGATAGAAGTTTAATTTTTCGAGCTCACAATCCAACAGAGAGTTGCTAGACTAGCCCTGGAAGCAAATGTAATTTGTTGCCGCTAGGGTGCGTCTAGATTTCTAGGCTAAACTAAGCCTGCTTAGCTTCAGTAATTTAGCAAAGTCAGGGTATCTGCTGGTCTGGCTGCTGGCTAAAACAAAAGGTGAAAGGCATATGATTCTAACTGTCTCACTGAATTGCATTATGCACACTCAATTCTCACTGGTATCTGCTAGACAACAAGTACCAAAACATGATTAGTTCATAGATTTCACATGTAAAATACATTTTATACAACCCCACCCCCATCTTGCCTGTTCATAATTCTGAGAAATTCTTGAATTGTGTGCATGTGTGCATGTATGTGTTTATTGTGTGTGTGTGTGGGTGTGTGTGTGTGTGTGTGCGCGCGCGCGCGCGTGCGTGTGCATGCATGCATGTGCTTGTGGGTGTGCCTGTGTGTGTGCATGTGCATGCATGCGTACATATGTCTACTGCGTGTGTATGTGTTATACGTATGATTACTGTGAATGTATGTGTGTGTGTGAATATCTGTTTATGCACATGTGTGCATATGGAATGGGTTAACATGACCCCTGGAGGCACTCAGTAAAGTACACATAAATTCATTTATTGTATGGCCCTCCATGAACCTTGGCATGCATTGAGAGGGTGTCATAATGATCCTACACTTTCAATTTCATGCAGTTTTGACCATGTCAGCCAGAGATATTGTGATTACAACACCTAATTTTTTGCTTTTTCATTTTTAACTAGGTGGCGCTATACATGAATTCAGTGGCAATGGGATGGGTTGACATGGTCCCTTAAGACCAACATACAAAAAAAGGTGGTCCTGCTAGGCCCTACGGTTCTCGAGATATTCACAGAAAACTGTGTCCGGCCACCTACAGGCCAGTTGGTGTACAGTAACATAAATTAAATTTATTGTATGGCCCCCCATGAATGGAATTCCACGAAACTTGGCGTGCATTCAGAGGGTGTAATACTGATCCTACACTTCCAATTTCGTGCAGTTTTGACCATGTTAGGTCACAGATACCTGCGATTACAACACCTAATTTTTACTTTTTTGTTTTTAACTAGGTGGCGCTATACATGAAATGAGTTATGCTTTTCATTTTCATTTTCGAGTTATATATACATGGTTATGGAATGGGTTGACATGACCCCTTAAGATCAAAATACAAAAAAAGGTGGTCCTCCCAAACCCTATGATTCTCAAGATATTGATGATATACAAGTACAACTACTATGTCTCAATTAAAATTACATTGTTTCACCATTTGTGCACACAGGTCTACACAGAGTGATGAGTACCCACATCTTTACTTCTAAGAGACCCTGCCTCTCTGGGATGCTCTTTTTCTTGCCCAATCATGTTGCCAGTTGTCCTAATTAGTTGTTAAACATTCCTCCTTTTGTTTTCTTCATCATTATCATTACACAACTTTTCCAGCATTTTCTTACCCCCGTCCCAACTTTTTTTGAAACATGTTGGTGGTATCAAATTCAAAATAAACATATATTTTCCATGAAATAGTAAAATGTGTCATTTTCAACATTTGATATGTTGTCTGTGTCTAGGGCTGGGATAAACGATTATTTTTTAAACGATTAATCTATTGATTATTTTTTCGATACATCGATTAATCTAACGATTCATTTTTTCAGTCCGATTCGATTTCGATTCGATTTGATTATCGATTATCTACCCATTATTTGACTAATAGCAACTTATACATGTTGATTTACATATCTGAATGAAAAAACATGAATTCTTTAATATTGCAATATATGTTTATTGCTCTTAAGATTCCAAAATGAAAGACTATACAAGTGCAAAGTAATGCATTCTTAGTCAGAGGTAGCATTCAATAAAGTTCAGTAGTGTATAGGTCTAATTGAGTGGCTCCAAGGATGATGCATGGAAACTTGTAATGTCATTGTCATAAAAGGTCCATTCTTCATGAAATTTGACACTTCTTCAGACCAAGATCTCACAAAAGTTACCTATTCCCGTTTTGATAAATGAAACCGTTCACCCACTGTAGCAAAATTAGCAGCAAGTGTGCCAAACAGGAAGTGAAGTCATATCTAATCTTCGGTTGAAACACATGAAACTTGCCCCTTGACATAAAAACATAGCGTTTCCATGGCAATAACTAGGCTTCCACAATGCTGCTTGCAGCTATATTTATTTATTATTATTATTCATCTACTTTCTCCTGCCATGGGAGTCTATGGCACACTGATTGGGTACAGTCCCTGGATTCATTTCACCAACTTTCATGATTGCAGTGCTCCAATGCCACCAATAGGTCAAGTTGTAGTTTTCAAAAATGTCGTAGATGAAATTCAGACCAGTCTTCATTAAAGTTATCCATTGCCATTTTGATTTACAAAGGCATGAAGCCACCAAATAGGAAGTGAGGTCATATCTTGGCCAATCTTTGGTCGAAGGCTATGAAACTTATTTGTCACTTTACCCATGACATAACAACATGACTTTTCCATGGCACTATGTCCTGCTAGTTTGCTTAGCCCCCACTTTGCTGCATGCAGCTATATTATTATGACCGCCGTGCAGCAAACAAGATTATATCACATTCCAAATATATAGTTCCACCTAACTTAGTTAATATTGACCACTTTATCTAAGTAACAGGTGACTTCATCTCATTTGTATGTTTAAAAAAAAAAATCTTTCTTTTTTTAAATTTGGTACAAGTTAGAAAGTACCAAATACAGTGGGAATGAGTTTATTTCTTGTTAACATGATTTCAAACTTTGGCACCAGGGCTACAAGAAAGAAAATACCGTTAAATTCAGTTCAGTAGTGGGGTGGTACAGGTTGACCCCTACTGGCCCATGGGCTAGCCCTATGGAACTATTTCAGGCCTGATTTGATATAATAATATGGCTTAACACATAATTGAACTTTAGATTATGATATAACATGTCTAATACTTTGTCTTGATACCCAATTTGCTCAATATTGACCACTTTTTGCATAAACAACGGACAATTTTATCTCTATTACGTCTTAGAATTGGTATTTTTCCATCACTGGGTACCGGTCAGAAAGTAGTCTATCAGGTACAGTGGGAATAAATTAATTTCTTGTTAACATGATCTGGGACCAGGGCTACAAGAAAATACCACTTAAGACTAGTAGTGTGGCAGGGGGTGGGGTGCATGTGGACCCCTACTAGCCCATAGACTAAAATGCATGCACATACGCACGCACGCACACACACACACACATAAACACACACACACAAACATGTATGGGGCGCCAAATGTAACATGCCTTATTTCGTGGACAGAATGACTTTTGTGTGACGAAATACATATATTCATTATGAAACCATGTTACATCGTAACGCGTTTTGTCCACGGAATGCACAAATTGGTTTGCATTGTGTCCATGAAACACTAAGAGAGCACATCATTTCGTGGACGAAATTGACTGGTGGCCTTTTCCTTTCGTGGACATAATGCTGAATGCCTTCTGTAGCACAACACAATACAACAAATGCACTATTGCGTGGACGGAATGCCTTCTGTAACACAACACAATACTTTCGTGGACGAAATTGAAATGTGATTCACAGAATGATGTGTGTAGGTGCATTCCGTATTTTTGTAGACAGAATTACTTTTGACCAAAAAAAGAGTTTATTTCGTCTATGACAGTGAATACTGCATTCAGCATTATGTCCACAAAAGGAAAAGGCACGAAATGATGTGCTCTCTTAGTGTTTCGTGGACACAATGCAAACCAATTTGTGCATTCCGTGGACAAAAGGCGTTACGATGTAACATGGTTTCATAATGAATATATGTATTTCGTCACACAAAAGTCATTCGGTCCACGAAATAAGGCATGTTACATTTGGCGCCCCATAAACATGCACACACAAACATGCACTTACAAAACACGCACATGCAGGCAAGCAGGCACACACACACACACACACACACACACACACAAATAAACACACACATCATTACCCCCACACACCCACTCACAATCGAACACACACACACACATGCACAGACACATAAAACACACACACATGCAGGGAAGCAGACACACGCACACACATACACACACACACACACACACAATCGAAAAAACACACACAGTGAAACACACATACACAAAAGCAAACGCACCCATGCACACACTGATTTACTGTACATACACACAAGTTGCAAGAGTAGGGGATGGAGTAGGAGATGGAGACAAATTGACAAGCGTGATTTATTTTTGCGGAGAGAATGTGCAGGACTGAGCAGCGGTCATTTGACATATGACAACTAGATATACCGCTTTGAAACCTGTTTATTTCAATATTCTGCTAACTGTATTTTACATATTTTATAAAGATTTTTATTGAATTTATGTTTTACGCTTACAAACTGACAGAGATATGGATCTGTTGTCATAACAGTGATCATTGCTTTACACAAGTCATTAGGCTTACAGAATAATGGCTGCACAATCATTTTTAGTGCATATTCAGAACACCACCTTACATGTTCTAGCATAAATACACTAAACTTGAAAAAATATTGGTAACTTATTGGTAACTTTCTGGGTACTGGGCAATCAATGCAGCACTATAACGGCAAATAGCCCCTGTCTGTGAAATAGCCCCTTAGCTGTGATATCAGGGTATGCTCTTTGCCCTTATATTTGCATACTGATGGTATATTTGCATACTGATGGTTTATTATGTTATTTGCATATTAGTGTTTTTTGTCAATAGGTCAAATTCGTGCACTATTTAGTAATACGTGCACACAATTTAGTAAACGGAGTGTCTATTCGTACCCCTGGTACGAATAGCCTTGGCCACACAACTGGGCTATTCACACCCTGTTACATAACAACAAAAACATGTTGCTCGTGTGCCCAAAAAACATGGCCGACATTCGTTTTTTCGTTTTTAGAAAGTGAAGAATTCTGAACGGTTTCAGCACTAATATCTGTTCAAATTAAATATGAGATGGAAAAGTTGTGTTTTATTTTCATAATCTTTGTTCAGTGAACACATACAACCGTCAGTTTGTTAGCTAACAGAAATTTCGTGAATATGACGTTCAGGCCTATAAACTATAGACCCGGGTTCAAATCCCATGTGATGCGTTTTGGCAGAGTGAGTGTGCATGTGTACCAACGTCTCTAGAGAAAAGGCGCGCAATTTGAACAAGAAATCGGTTCTCAAACGGAAGTTTTGATTTCAACAATTAGCTAGTTCTTGCACCAGGTTGTAAATAGCATGCAGTACTATAAACACCAGGCTACGAATAGCATCCACTTCTAACTGTACATTGATGCAAACAGCATACCTTATTCAGAGTGTCTATTACACAGCTAAGCTATTCACACTCTGTTATGTAACGAATAGCATACACTGCTAATTGTACCAGGGGTGCAAATAGCCTTACCCTTTCGTAAAATGAGACCACAATTTAGTAAAATGAATGCACAATTTAGTAAAATGAGCGCACATTCTATTGATACACAAAAATATCTTGCAATGACACCTCCTGGGCTCCGTAAAAACAGTACCACACTTCTGCAGTAGTATAAATTGGGTCCCTACACATAAAACCAAGCGTCAAGAACTTAGTAAGTGCACCGAAAGTTTAATAAAAAGAAGCATTATTAGTGGTTAAAAAATGTCAGTGTGGATGCGTCTGGCTGACTGTTAGCCTTTTCGGCCTGTTATCGCTAAAGCCGGTCAAACTCGGTACTCCTTCATAACGGGGGGTCCGACTCATTGGAGCCTGAGACCATATGTCGTTTTTGCCTCATTGTTTTCTTCTCAAATCAGACACACAAACATATTAAATTGAACATCAAAAATGTTACATCACTTCTGGCTGGTATGTATCAAAATGTTAAGCACAAAAAATATACATATATATAATTCACACTTAGTAAAACATCCATAATTTAAAAATATAAATAATTTAAACCAAATTCCAAATACCATTTGACGCACTAAACTAAATAACAAGTGAAGATTAGACAACAGGAAAATTGCATAATTTGATCATAAATCTGCTGAGTGTGTAGACTTGGATTGTACTACTGATTTGCATATAAGACTCAAGGATTCTGAGTGGTCAGTGGACAGGACTGAAGTCAAATACAGTCCTGCTCATTTGCATATAAGGTAAAGGGGAAACACGCCCCAAATTACATAATCTTCATATTACCTCTTCTTCACACACACACACACACACACACACACACACAAATACACATATAGGTCAAATTATGTAAGGCTTTACACACCTTGCCTACAGGTAAAGACAGGTCTGAGCACACTTCTCAAAGAGAGTAAAACCAAGGGCACACACACACACACACACACACACACACACACACACACACACATTCCTGAAAGGCTTAAGACCTGAACCTGCTCTACAAACTTACTGACACATATTAAAAACTGTTTTCACCTGTGGTCTATCCTACAGTATGGTCTTCTACTCTTCCATACACACTTTTAAAAATGTCTCTGAACAATACAACTGAAGTTTTCTATGAGTATTATAATGTTTAAATATATTATCATAAATGGGAGCGGAGGTTTATGTGTGAGTGCCTGTGAGATTGTGTGTGGGAATCAATGATTGATGTGGGTGAAAAATGCCGACTTGCAAGTTTTTCCTCACTAAAATTTGTAGTAGTTAAATATGAATGACCTTGAGGCTGCCTGAGGACAGTGCACAAGTGTGTGTTGGGGAGCTCTTTATTTGTAAATATATGCAAGTTTAAATACAGACTGTGTGTGTGTGTGTGTGTGTGTGTGTGTGTGTGTGTGTGTGTATGTGTGTGCATGGTAAATGTGCATACCACTAAGGGGAATATAAATGTATAATTGAGATGTTAAGAGAATTGGTCACCATAGAGATTATTATATATTAATAAATCTTCGGTTTTGTGTCGTTCCGTGATTTCTCTCCCAAGGGAGAAAAACTCCAACAACTCCGGAAGAAGAGAGAAAACTTCCCTAATCATACTCTCTCTCTCTCTCTCTCTCTCTCTCTCTCTCTCACACACACACACACACACACACACACACACAACACACAACACACAACACACACATACCCACACAATACAAACACTAACATGCTTTTTTCTCTGCTGATACCAATTATGGAATTATCTAGCTATCAAATGCCACATTCTGAACAAGTCCCATCTCGAAAAACAGAGCTAGAATGTGTTAGCAAGTCATCTCTCTCTCTCTCTCTCTCTCTCTCTCTCTCTCGCTCTCTCTCTCACTGTCTCGCTCACTCTTTTGCCCCCCCATCTCTCTCTCTCTCTGTGCGTATGTGTGTGTGTGTGTGTGTGTGTGTGTGTGTGTGTGTGTGTGTGTGTGTGTGTGCTTCATTTCTGTTCATGATGCATAGTTAATCACCATAGAGAGTCCTCTGGCAGGTGACATGTTCGGAACACATGCATAAATAAACCCAATGAGGAAGAAGTCTCACACACACACACACACACACATTCACACGAAGAAACAGTCATTTTTAAACTCTCCCTTCTCATCTGCGCGATCTTACTTTTCTACACATTGAGATTGTTTAAATCATGCCTCTGCCTGTGGTGAATTACCAGACTGCCCAGCTGTTATTGATGACTGGTCACTGATCCATTTGAATTGTTCACTGAATACCCCCACCCCGAGATATGCGTGTGCCGGTAGTCAGTTAGAATACAGTGTCATGCCATGCAGCCTATAGGGCAGGTCAAAGGTAACTGTGTGTTCAAACAGAGACCGGGACAGGACCATGGAGTCCCAGATGGTGGAGTACCGTCATAGCTCCAGGAGCTCAGCTTCTGTCCACCCCTCCTGTCCCTCCATCGTGGCCCAACAGGATGGGGGATCGTTTCCATGCACTGGACAAGACTTAGCCATTCACCCTGACATCAGCTCACCCATGGCAGACACCTCTCAGTGCCAGGTGTGAAAGAGGCCGAAGATCATATTACTCTGTACTGCCGTCTACATTATGTTAAGTGCTGCTTCTGGCCTGGTGTTTAATTCATTGCTCAAGACCTGCTCTTGTCCATGTTTATCCTACTTTTATCTCAGTTACACATGTGTTATTCTGAGGTGCCTTAATTGCTAGAAAACATTTAGTTATCTATGACATACCTATGACAATTTCACTTACAACACATTTATGTGGGTGATTGCTCCAAATATCGAATCAAACTCTGCCTTGACAGCGGTTACCATCAATCATAGAACAATATCATAATTGCCTTGGCATTTCTTGGGAACACCTAAATACGGTGTGATGAAATAGTCACTCAACCAAAAAAATGTGATAAGAATAATTATCCCTTATAGCTGTAACCACAATTATCCCTTATAGCTGTAACCACCACAGCCTAGCTGTACACTGAAAAAATGGAATAGTTTCTTGAAGAATGTCAACGTTACTCCAAGAACGTTGCTCTGATGCTCATAGAGGTCTCTGCCAGAACCTTGATGATGATATTTAATGAGAAAGAACAATTTTCTTGAATTTATCTTTTATAGGCCTATAGTGTGTAGCCTAGACCAGTGGTTCTCAAATTAGGGTACACGTACCCCTGGGGGTATGTGAGATTTTAAAATATACATATATTTAAAAAGTAGAATCCATGCAAAAATATTTTAAAAACAATTATGTAATAAATATTTCAGGAAAATATAAGTTAATAAAATGAATTTTATATTTCATTAGGCTATTCAATTTCATTATCCTAAAAACCCAGAGTCCCCCCCATACCATACCTGTCAACATTTAGCTTTCCAAAAACGGGAGATTTTTTTCCGGGGGGGGGGGCAGTGTTTATACCGGATCTGTGTTTGCATATTTAATACGTTTCATACACGTGTTTCAACACTGCATTTCGGTCGTTGCTTTTACCTTACCATTACCTTACGCATGCCAGTTATGTATCCACCAGTTGCCTGCCTGCAGCCTACTTCCAAAACTCCAAAGCTGCTTGCTGTTAGATTTGGTTCCGAGGGCACAAGTTCAGTGTATCAACAACACTCAATAACAGTTTATGTGATGTGTTAATCAATTAAATTCCCAACAATTTCACAACAGCTAGTTCTGGAGTAGGCCATTCAACTAGCCCGCTTTGCTTACGACGAGTATCAGGCTGCGCAGTCGGCACCCGCCCCTTATTTGGGTTTTGGGTTGCCAGGTTTTAGCCTATGACAAAACGTTGAAATTGAAACTAAGTGATCGTATGTATGTGTAGGGTGTATTTCATACACAATCTGGCAACCTGAATGGATCAATGATTTTAAAATGAAGTTTGATGGCCATGCAAATTACGGGAGTTTTCCGGGAGAAATAACAAAACGGGAGAGTGCTGGGAGATGACCTTGAAATACGGGAGAAACACGGGAAAAACGGGAGTGTTGACAGGTATGCACACATACCAGGATGGTTCGACCCAACCGTCACATGCCACCCGCCATCACCTGTCAATCACTGTCAAAACTCAAACGATGGAGTCGTGGTTGAAGCGTAGTGGTAATTCTTGTGAAAACACGGAGGGACAAGTGGCAAAGAAGGCCAAACCAGAGCCGGCAAAAGAGCCGCTGTATCTTGAAGAATATGTTTTATTGCTCTGTTTTAAGTCTTTTTTTCTTAACTACAAATGCTTTGCGCTGGTACTTGGCTGAAAAAATATTTCACAGGGGGTACATGAAAAAAGGTTGAGAACCACTGGCCTAGACCAAACTCATTAAAAGCATAATCAGATAATATGATGGATATGTAAGTTATAGGCTATGACAACAAAGTTTTGATGAATAATTTGCATATAGTTGACTATTGTTTCAATTTGTTTATTGCGCAAAAGATCTGAAGCATTTAGCTACTTGTGTGGTGTTTTGTTAATTGTGTGTACTAGTAGACTATTTAGAAAAACTAGCCTAGCCTACTAGGCCTATGTCAAAATAGCAGGCAGAACACCGGTCAGATAACTCGATGAGCACACAGTTGGCAGGTGTCCATGCCGCGCGCATGGAATCTTCTTTAAAACTGGTAACAGAATTTTCTTCAGTTGAGTCAACATAACTACAGTATACCACCACAGCATACACAGCTGTAAAGAACCTAATCAATCACTTGAACATGGACAGGCCTGGCCCTGTGGACCAGTTATGGGGCAGAGAATCTGGTCAGCAAGGTGAAGAGTACAATTGGTTATGTGTGAGGATACCTCAAAGAAGTGTTCGGTTAAAGGAAAATTCCGGTTTTTAGCACTTTAAGGCCCTTTTCTGGTTTATTTTGGATGAACTAGAGTGGTGGACACCGAAATTTTGACGATTGGTCCTGTCTCGACTTTTCTGACTCGTTTTGAATCGCCTTCTCAGGGTGGCTGGCAATGGGCATACTGTAGTAGGCTACTCAAACATGTCCTAAAACAACCGTTTTCAAAACTGTGCAACTCACCGAGTGGTTAGTGGTGTTCGTTGATGTTCTAAAACAAGTAGCGTGATTTAAATACAGTTTCTGTCTTTATTTGGCATTTTGTAAAATCCCATTGATTTCTGTTGGAAGACTCATTGCACGTTGATATTACTGCGCCACCGTCTATGCTTCAGGTTCAAATATTGAGCGGAAGTTTATACGCTGTTGTGAGGTGTCTGAATAAATAGTTCCACAATAGACCTAGCAAATAAGACAGCTGGATATATTGCGCCGATATATTTGCTTTTAATAATCAACGAACACCACTAACCACCCTGAGAAGTCAAAGGTGATTCAAAACGAGTCAGAAAAGTCGAGACAGGACCAATCATCAACATTTCGGTGTCCACCACTCTAGTTCATCCAAAACAAACCAGAAAAGGGCCTTAAAGTGCTAAAAAACTGAATTTTCCTTTAAGCTTCAGCCAAGCTTCATCTAAAAGGGCATGTGTTCGGTTAAGCTTCAGCCAAGCTTCATCTAAAAGGGCATGTGTTTGGTATTAGTGTCACCGTCTCTGTGGGTTGGGGGTAATCACACGGAACAGGACCCCCAAGTGATCCCATTCATGTGTGCCCATATCTTCACTTCCTGACCAGAACCACTCCACACACACACACACACACACACACACACACAGACTTGTTGGGCCATATAGCTGGAAGAATGTGTATTCAGTCTTTAAGACTTGTGGGGGACAAGCGAGATAAACAAGATTTTGACGCTGCCTGCCAATTATAAAGCACCATTGTTGCCTGGAGCACTTCATCACCAACATCCCAAAATACAGAATCAGGTCTTTGCCTCCTAGTGCTCCTCCTGAGTGGCTTGTCCGTTGCAGCCTTGAAGGTTGTGCTTTGACTGTGCTGGCAAGATCTGTGTGTGTGGGTGTGTGTGGTTAGAACATTGAGAGATCATCTTTCAGTGAGGCGTAGCTGTTAAAAAACTGAAAGTGGGGAAGTCAACTCAGCTATGGTACGTGTGTGTGTGTGTGTGTGTGTGTTTGTGTAACTGTGCCGAGTGTGTGTGTGTGCGTGTGCGTGTGCTTGTGTTATATAAAGTATCAACGGTACATTATGCTCTATCCACGGTTCTCATGGTTTCCCATAATGCCTCACACTGCTGACACAGGCAATGATGTCATCCTCAGGCGTCTCCCCCTGAGTGACATCATCAGAGCGCCGCCACTCTTTGGTGGCCAATGACCCCAAAACTCAGCAGAGACCGCAGCCTCGTGCGTCCAACTGTGGGAGCGTGTGTGTGCACGCATGCGTCTGGGCAGTGATGCAAGAGCTGTGATGGTCACTTTGCTCCTCCTCCAACAGCTGGATGCAATTTCCCTGTGGACAACTGACCTCCTGACACACACACACACACACACTCACACACACACACACACAAACACACAGAGGCAGAGAGAGAGAGAAAAAGAGACTCATAGTGGGGTAAGCCGTTGCGCTGCTCAGACGTGGGGTATGGTGGTATTGTGTCTGTGTTTGTTTTTACCACGTCATCACTACATCACTACAAATGGCAGCGCGTCATAGCAGCCCCCTCATAAACACACATACACACACACACACACACACAGTACACATAAA